>NC_066875.1:34794060-34895926 GCF_022985175.1 Labeo rohita
ACTTAAAGGGGTGATGAACTGAGAAACCAAAATTGCCTTGATCTTTTGACGTATAGAAAACATCCTGTAAGTTTTAGAACTCAAACCTTTGTTGTTAGTCTAAAAACATGTTATACTGAAGGCAGTCTGTCAAAACGACAGCTTTTGGAATGTTCCTATGTTTAATGTAATAGGTAGATTATGCAGCACCTCTGCAGAAGAAGATTGACATCGCTGCCTGTTGCCTGTTTACAATTACCCATAGCGTCAGTGACCTAATGCTCGTTCCCTTATCTCAGGTAACTAAGGTTACATCAGTAACCAGAGCGACACAATTCGAATTTTTCAAAAAGATTAAAACTAAAAGACGATGCTGTGCCGCCTATATTGAATCCGACAGTGATGTCGCAACAAAAGCGTGAGTAACTGTATACTCCGTGTATAATCACGGAATCCAGTCTTAAAAATGGAAATTTCTGTATAATGCGGAATGTCACAGAATTTGCCAAATTTTGGATAAATAAATCAAAAGTAGGTCAGTAGACTTAAAGGATTACTCCACGTCCAGAATAAAAATTTCCTGATAAGTTACTCACCTTCATGTTATCCAAGCTATTCATGCCTTTCTTTCTTTAGTCACAAAGAAACTTTTTTTGTTTTTTTTTTTGAGGAAAACTTTTTTTGGACTTCAGTGGTGCTCAATGGTTTGAAGGTTAAAAATGCAGTTTCAGTGAAGCTTCAAAGGTGATCCCAGCTGAGTAATAAGGGTCTTCTCTAGCAAAATGATCAGTTATTTTCTAACAACAACAAAAAAAATGTACTTCCTAACCTCAAATGCTTGCCTTGTCTAGCTCTGTTATGCGCATTCGTACTCTGTGCACTCCAGTTCAAGACAGTCGGGTGGGTCGAAAAACTCCCATCTCATTTTCTCCTCCAGTTTCAAAATCATCCTACATTGCTGATTTACCTTTTTTGTAAAGGGTGTTTGACCTTCTTTGCATGTTTACTGGGTCAGTACTTCTGCAGTGATGTAGGACGATTTTGAAGTTGGAAAAGAAAATGAGATGGGAGTTTTTCGACCTACCCTAACTGTCTTGAACTGGAGTTAAACAAGAGGTTAAAAAGTATATAAATTATTATTTTTTTTTTTAGAAAATAACAGATTTTGCTAGATAAGACCATTATTCCTCGGCTGGGATCGTTTAGAGCCCTTTGAAGCTGCACTGAAACTGCATTCCGTTGAGCACCATTGAAGTCCACTATATGGAGAAAAATCCTGGAATGTTTTCCTCCAAAAACGTAATTTCTTTGTGACTGAAGAAAGAAAGACATGAACATCTTGAATGACATGAGGGTAAGTAAATTATCAGGAAATTTTTATTTTTGAAGTGGAGTAATCCTTTAAATCAAAAGGATCAATATGGACTGCGTGAATCCTGCGTCTCTGTGAATAAATGGCGCAGATGTGCGTTTTTTGTTTACTGCACACATAATGAAGCCTCTGCCGCCTCAATGTATGAGTACATGAACACAATTGATTTTAATAAATTACTGTTAAATTGTGTAAGTTCCATGATTTGAATTAATTATACATGCTTTTTGATTAATATAATAAAAAAAATTTCATGTAACCATTAAAACAGAGTGTAGAAAATTTTAAATAGAGAAAAATGGAATTCAGAAAAATTTAAACAGAAAAAATGGAATTTGGAAACAAATTAAATGGAATTTGAGAAAAAATAAAATGGATTTCCTAGGGCCCTACAATCGTTTAGATTATGATGTCCGAATCATTTGACAAGTGTATCGTGCCTATCTGTTATGTAATGTATTCCAGTCTTTAATATATTTGTTTATACTCAGATTTGTGACAAAAGAAACTAACTTACTTTGTGCTTTTGGTATAATGGTATGCTTACTGCAGCCATAAAAACTGCCATCAAAAGCATTTTATCTGGAATTCCTTGCTTATCTTGTACTATTATTTACCTCCAGGTTATCCTGAGTCATGGACAGCGGCCTTTGACCTGCCCCCTTCCTCCAGGAGTCCAGCAGGCTCCTCCAGTAACCTCTGTACTGGATGATGGCACTCTCGAGTTCAAAAATGGGGAGAGGGCCCAGCCAGAAGTGTTTTTGTTTTGTACAGGCTACAACTTCACCTTCCCATTCCTGGATAAGAAAGTGGGTGTGAATGTGCAGGAGCACCTCGTCTGGCCTCTTTATAAGTTCCTAATACCCCCAGCCTACCCTTCACTCTTTATAGTAGGCATCTGCAGAGCTATATGCCCCTTCCCACATTTCCATGTTCAGGTCAGTTGCAAAGCGAAGGATATTTTGTGTAAGGAAATATGTGTGACTGAGGGTCTTTGTTATATCTTCAAATTGTTTCCTCACTTCTTCCCCAGACTAAGTTTATCCTGTCAGTGTTGGATGGTTCTTTCTGCCTGCCATCCCGTGAGGATATGGAGAAAGATGTCGAGCTGGACATTGCTGCCCGTCATGCCCGTGGAATTGCTACCCGCCATATCCTTAAACTGGATTCTGAGCAATGGGCCTACAATGACGAGCTCGCCCGCTTGGGGGGATTCAAACCCCTCCCACGATACTGGAGTAACCTGTACGAATCCAACAAGGTGTTCCGTGCCCGAGACATGCTCAATTACAAGACCCACAACTACACTGTCCTGGATAACATGGAGTGGAAGGTGCACGATTTGCATGGCCAGGAGCTGCAGAAGCCTCTGGCTGTTAAAAAACAAATGTAAGCTGTGATGGGAAAACAATACACCATCATTAAGGTGCTAAAAAACATACCACTGTAGCAAGCACAATTAGGATATTAACAAATTGTTTAGTACTAATACTTTTTGCAATTATTTAAAAAAATGTCTAATCATATTCTTGTTTTTATGAGCTGAGCCCCCATAGAGTATGCCTAAAAATATATATATTTAATCTTCTTGTTGTAATAAGCTACTTTTTAAATAAACCATAAATGAATATAAACAGTGTGCACTTACATTGTTTTAAAATAGCAATTCATTGATCTAAAAATCACCAGCCAATGGTATGTGTTCCCCAAGGGACACTTATAGGGATTGTTCACCCAAAAATTAAAATTCTCACCACCATGTGATTCCAAACCCGTATATCTTTTTGAGGAAAAAATATATCACCAGCATCATCTAAAATTCTCTTTTGAAAGTCATAGGTTGGTTTGTAACGACGAGTTAAGTAAAAGATGACAGAAATTTTGTTTTGGGTGAACTATTCTTCTAAGCAGGTTCCATGGGATACTTTTAAAGATTTAATTTTTGCTTTGTTAAATGTGGTAAATTATTATGGATGTCAGATGGTTAGAGTAGTTAACCACATATCTGTTTGTAATGAACATTTTTTTATTTTTTTATTTTTTTTTTTCTAGCAAGTTGTGAGTTTAAAAGAAGAAATTCCAGATTTGATGTTGGTCTTGGGCCTTGGTGATGCCATTCTAGTACATTAAAGTTTGGGGAAATACTTATCAAGTGTTCAGTTAAACTCAAAAGTTTAGAAACCTTGCAGAATCTGCAAAATGTTTTTGCAAAATTTTGCAAAATTATTTTATAAATTATTAAAATAAAATGCATGTTATTTTTTTATTTAGTACTGACCTCAATAAGATATTTTACATAAATTATATTTACATACAGTCCACAAGAGAAAATAGTTAAACTTATAAAAATTACCCCATTCAAAAGTTTACATACACTTGATTTTTAATGCTGTTTTTTGTTTTGTTTAGTGATAGCTGTTCATGGGTCCCTTGTTTGTCCTGAACAGTGTCCTTAACTGCCTGCTGTTCTTCAGAAAAATCCTTCAGGTCACACAAATCCTTTGTTTTTTTTCAGCATTTTTTGTGTATTTGAACCATTTCCAATAATGACTGTATGATTTTGAGATCCATCTTTTCACAATGAGGACAACTGAGGGACTCATATACAACTACTGCAGAAGGTTCAAACACTCACTGATGCTCCAGAAGGAAAAACGATACATTAAGAGCTGGGGATGTAAACTTTTGAACAGAATGAAGATGTGTACATGTTTCTTATTTTGCTGAAATATGTTTTTTCATTTAGTACTGCCCCTCAGAAGTTACAGAAGATACTTGCATGTTCCCCAGGAGAGAAAATAAGTTAAATTTACCCTGATCTTCGAATTCAAAAAGTTTTCACCCCCAGCTCTTAATGCATTGTTTTTCCTTCTTGAGCATCAGTGAGTGTTTAAACCTTCTGTAATAGTTGTAATAGTTCTCTCAGTTGTCCTCAGTGTGAAAAGATGGATCCCAAAATCATACAGTCATTGTTGGAAGGGGTTCAAATATACAAAAATGCTGAAAAACCAAGGAATTAGTGGGACCCTGAAGGATTTTTTTTTTTTTTTGAAGAACAGCAGGCAGTTTAACTGTTCAGGACAAACAAGGGACTCATGAACAACTATCACTAAACAAAAAAAAAAACAAGAAAACAGCTGCGTATCACACAGGTAACACAGTATTAAGTATGTAAACTTTTGAATGGGGTCATTTAAAAAAAAAATTATATGTAAATGTATTTTATGTGAAACATCTTATTCAGGTCAGTACTAAATAAACAATAACATGCATTTAGTATGATCCCAAGGTGTATGTAAACTTTTGACTTAAACTGTATGTACTTGTAATTTGCTCTTCCAATTAGAAAAACTGTGTTCATTACAGGTTAAAGCAGTCATGAACTGAAGAGTAATATGACAACTGGCATATTTTCATACATATTCAGTACTTCTTCCAAAAGCATAACCACAATCACAGCAGTCAATGAATGTCTGGCTTAATTAAATTTTACTACACAGAGCCAAGAAAAGGCACCGCTGGGATTCGAACCCAGGATCTCCTGTTTACTAGACAGGCGCTTTAACCAACTAAGCCACGGCGCCATGTGTCGACACGTTGAAATTTTGACATCAAGACTGTCATTGTCAGCATATATAATCACTACTCATGACCTCATTGCACTCATTTCTAAAACTCTGAACATTTGGACTTTGGAATCCCGTAACTTTTCTGTAATCCTGTAATTAGAAAGTGTACAAATGTAATTCTGATGCACGTTGACATGAGTTCCAGCTAAATACATACACACACGCGCGCGCCTTTTAAGTGATTTATGAGTTTTAAATATATTTTGTCAGTTAGCTCTAACAGCTTTGATGCAGTACATTATTTAGAAGTTCGATCATGTTACAACAGCATGTAAGACCCGTGAAAAGCAACTGCATTACTGCGGTTGTTTATATCATTTACGAAGCTAATGCTAATAGTGCAACACAGCAAATAATTCTCAAGCCACACGGTGGCAGCACGACCTACATGACCTAGAGCAGGCGGTTTAATATGACGGACCGCAACTCATCACAATTTAACATTTTGTAATCCTACATCACAATCTGACGCACTGGAAATTTTAGAAAGTGGAACACTGGATTAACCGACGTGCTGTGCGTGCACACACACACACACACTCATAACTGAAACAATGCAGACACACTATCCAATCAAAATTCTGAGTCACTGTGGTTTTTTTTCCATGCAAGTAACTTTCACTGATGTCGCCATCCCAGATATAGGGTCTACTGGGGAGATAAAGAGAGACCACGAATTATTCATTAAACCGCTTCACCAACATCGTTCAGGAATTTCATCCTCTCAGTCTAACAGCTTTCACATTCTGTTGTTCACCGCGGCGCTATGTTCTGTTTGGAAGCTTGAATCATCAAAGAAGAAAGTGACAGGATTCATATCAAACATATCTTTTATGTCACATGGCCAAAAACTAAAAGGTAAATTATGCAGGTTAAAGCACAGTCCCACAGTGTCAGCCCCACAACGTATTTAACAATGGCAAAATACTCTTTAGGAATCAAATAATTAATTAATCCCATGTAATTACCAGTGATTTTTGTAATTGTCGCATTTAATAGTGTTAGTATGACATTGTCTAAATCTTAAAGCTGTAATTTTAATACAGCAATCTAATTTAATTTCTCTTTTTGAAAGCTGATTCTTTTAGGCATGATCACCCGATGGGAATACTGCTTCCAGATGTTTCTACTCATCTGTTCTGTACTATTCCACTCTACACATTTTTCTAATTTCAGTCCAAGCCACTGGTTTTCCGAGTGATGTAATATCCTGCGTACCACAATGTCCCAGAGGTACTTTGTAGAGTCATGACTTAAAATTTCTATGCATCACTCTTGGAAATGTTTTCATTGACTATTTTTAGCTATAATATATTTAGATAAAGATATCATATATTTAGAATAAATGTATATATTTTTTTATGCACAGTAAACCATTATGTGCAATAAATCTGTGCAATTTGTGCAAATGAATTATTTATTATTTATGGTATATATTTATAATGGAATGTGAATGTTATGCTTTATAGAAAATTCTACACTGCAGTGATAATAATTTCACATTTAATGTGGAACAAGAGCAGTTACATTTATTTAGTCCCACCAAAATGTAGGTAGTGATGATAGAAAGCTGAATTGACATACTGCTGCGGCCAGATGTATGTGTGTGTGTGTACTTGTTTTTGCTACATTGTGGGGACCAAATGTCCCCACAAGGATAGTAAAACCTAAAATTTTTGACATTGTTAAAAAATTATTAAAAATAGTAAATGTTGTTTATCTGAAAGTGTAACGATGCAAACATGTTCCCTGTAAGGGGTAGGTTTAGGGTTAGGGTTGGGTTAGGGGATAGACAATATTGTTTGGTCAGTATAAAAACTATAGAAGTCCATGGAAAGTCCCCACATGTTTGTGTGTGTGTGTGTGAGAGCTGTGAGCTAGAATATGAATACAGTGGAAGGTGATGAGAGCCGATCTTTGACAAGAACAATGATTCAGATACAGAGGAACACACACACACGTGTGTGGGTGTTTTCAACTGACTTGGTGGAGTCTGCTCTCTAACACAGAATTCCGTTTCAAAATCGCAAAATTGGATGGAACACTCATCTAGAATGCATATTAATAGGAAGTAATTTCGTAAGTATATGATGCAATAAAAATGTCAACAAAAGGACCGAAGCTTCCCAAGCAAGAGACCTTGCTCAGTAGAAAGGACAGAGTTCCGCTCAGGATTGTTTAGATGGACTCAGTTTAGATTCGTTCCATGTTTTTTTTGTGCCTTTTTAAAATATTCTCATATGCTTCTGATTATTATAGCAAAGAGAGTTGTTTGTTTTGTGCTCCGTGTGCTTGGTAATGACCTTAAACAAGTGTTTGTTTGTGTGGGTGTTGGCAAAGCAACTCAACAATTTTTCTTCTCTCAGGTTGGCTTTTGTGGAACAGCATGTCTTTTGTGTACAGCATTTAAAGGGTCCATCTTTTCCATTCTGTCTTGAACACACACACCAAAGAGCGTGTGAATCACTGTGGTTTCATGGAGTCATCTCCCAGAGCACTGGGAAAATGTGAGCAAGCATTTCAACAGATTGAATAAGGTCTTGAACAAGGCTGCACTCTTTTAAATATATTTAATAATATTTACTGCCCAGCACAAAAATAAAAATATGCCATGTACTGTAAGTACTGAATGTAAGTCACTTTAGATAAAAGAGACAGTAATACCTAAATGTAAAGTTTTGTTTGTGAGTTGACAATATCATCTGCTATGCATTACACGTTACATCATATTACATAATATGCACAACTCAAAAAAAGTAAAGCAAAATAAAAAATAAAATTTAGATGATTAGAGCTTACAGTTCATGAAAGTCAAAAATCCAGTATCTCAAAATATTAGAATATTTACGTTTGAGTTTCATTAAATGTCCATCCCTACAGTATAAATTCCAGGTATCTCTTGTTCTTTGAAACCACACTAATGGGGAAGACTGCTGACATAGCAGTGGTCCAGAAGACAATCATTGACACCCTCCACAAAGAGAGTAAGTCACAGAAGGTCATTACTGAAAGGGGTGGCTGTTTACAGAGTGCTGTATCAAAGCATATTAAATGCAAAGTTGACTGGAAGGAAGAAATTGGGTAGGAAAAGGTGCACAAACAACAGGGAAAAGCAAAGCTGATTCAAACACTTGGTAGAGCTTCACAAGGAGTGGAATGAAGCTGGCGAATGAAGTCAGCGCATCAAGAGTCACCATGCTCAGATGTCTCCAGGAAAAGGGCTACCAAGCCACTTCTGAAACAGAAACAACATCAGAAGCATCTTACCTGGGCTAAGGAGAAAATGAACTGGACTGTTGCTCAGTGGTCCTAAGTCCTCTTTTCAGATAAAAGCAAATTTTGCATTTCATGTTAAAATCATGATCCCAGAGTCTGGAGGAAGACTGGAGAGGCACAGAATCCAAGCTGCTTGAAGTCCAGTGTGAAGTTTCTGAAGTCAGTGATAATTTGGGGTGCCGTGACATCTGCTGGTGTTGGTCTACTGTGTTTTATCAAGTCCAAAGTCAATGAGCCATCTACCAGGAGATTTTTGGAGCACTTTATGCTTCCTTCTGCTGACAAGCTTTATGAAGATATTGATTTCCTTTTCCAGCAGGACTTTAGTACCTGCCCACAGTGCAATAACCACTTCCAAGTGGTTTGCTGACCATGGTATTACTGTGCTTTATTGGCCAGCCAACATGCCTGACCTGAACCCCATTGAGAATGTATGCAATATTTTTAAGAGAAAGATGAGAAGCAGTCGATCGAACAATATACAGGCGATCTGAAGGTTCAATAGTGCTTCAGCAGTGCCACAGGCTGATCGCTTACATGCCACACTTTACTGATGCTGTAATTTGTGCTAGGAGCAAGGAATTTGCTGTAATATGCGCTGCCAACCAAGTACTGAGTGCATAAAGGAACATACTTTAAAGAACTTGAACTTTTCTGTTTTGCAAATTCGTTTTTTGATTGATCTTAGGAAATATTTGAATATTTTGAGATACTGGATTTTTGACTTTCATGAGCTGTAAGTGCTAATCATCAAAATTAAAACAAAAAACCTTTTGAAATGTTTTACTTTCAATGTAATAAATCTAGAATATATGAAAGTTTCAGTTTTTGAAATAAGTTACAAACAAAAAATTAACTTTTTCACGATATTCAAATTTTTTGAGATGCACCTGTATATACAAATATATATGTTGAAAAATATTGAACAACATTGACTTTGACCATTCTTTTTCACAGTTTACTGTGAGAAAAAGACAGCGCCCATATTTGGTAAGGGTTGGTCAGTGGATTATTATATCCCTGTGAAAGCAAGTATGCATTTAGTAAGTAAAGTTAATGATGTTTTGCCACAGGAAAAATTGTCCAACTCACATTCTCTTACCACACATCCCTGAACCTGCCGATGATTCAGTCCGAGCAACACTGCAAGTAAAAAAAGCGTGTCAAAAGTCAGCATGAGTGTACGGTGGGATATTGTTGCTCCTTAATGACAATGTTTTCTCCAGACGGATGAACACTTCCTGAACCATCCCAGACAGTGACTGTGGGGAAACACAGTGTATCAAGGTAAGAGGAGATAAGAACAGCACAAATAGCAGCACATATACAGCATAAACATATGAATCAGCAGCTCCTGTGCTGACTGCTAAACACTGAGTCATAGACGCTCATACACATGCACACACATGCTGCATGCTTTTGTTTGGTTAATGCCATAGAAATCTGATTTCATGAAATGTCTGGAGCACAGTGTCTGTCAGATGTATTTGCCTTGATATCAGGGATGTGGAAGGATTTTTGTCAGGTAAAGACAAGTTTAAGTTATGTAAGCGTCTGGATCCAGTGAACATTTGTGTGTGTTTAGATCAGTGCTTGGACTGAGAGTCCTGCAGCTGTCTGACTTCCAACAAGGCATTAGAGTAAAACTGATATGCATACTGTAAAAAAATTAAAAATTAAGAAATTAAAAATGTTATAAGACCCAGACACTAACAGAGATTTTTTTTTTTAGCGAAATGATATTGCAGCTTTGATTTTGAATACAAGTCTACAGTGTTGTAATTATGTATTAAACACATGGTATATTTATTTTTGTGAATGTGACTTTCAACAAATGCTAATTTATTTATTATATTACTATAATTACAATTTAAACACTATTTGTTTTAAAATGTAATTTATTCATGTTGGTGACAAAGCTGAAATTTCATCCGTAATTATTACTTTAGTGTTCAGTGTCACATGAGTGTCTAATGTACATATTTCTTGCTTAAGAATCGTTCCTTCATTGTTAATTATTCATTTATTATTTTTTCACAACATTTCTGTTTGTTAACAATGTTGAAATTCGTTGAAACCATGATACATTTTTCCCCCAGGATTTTTGATGAATAGAAAGCTTAAAAGAACAGCATTTATTTGAAATTGAATTTTTCCGTAAAAAGTGATTACTGTCATTTTAGGTCAATTTAATGCATCCTTGCATAAAAGTATGCGTTAATTTTCCAAATTTTGTAGCATCTGCAAAATATAAAGATTGAATTGTTTGTTTTCACCAAGTCCCAGTTTCAAACTGTTGACGTCAAAGATTTGACGTCAAAATTCCAGAATGGAAAGCTGCAAATGCAAAAGGGGTTTGTCTGTTGGCAAGAATACTTAATATATTACTGTTTTTTTGTGTGATTTTTTTATACCAGTTAATTTTGCAGTGGATGTGCGTGCAGATGAGGAGAAAATTCTGACCACAGTTTGTACTCTGACTGTAACCACAGCTTCCATTCCTAGGCACCGCAGCCACAAAACAGGTTACCACAAGTTTTGGCTGTCAAGGCTTTCAGCTCTCAGCGTCTGAATCATTTCATAAATTCGAAGAATAATTATTTTCTTTTGCATACACCCTTTAAGGCAACTGTTTATCTTTTGGTGTCTTTTGGGTTTGCCAGATATAATTGTTTTGCAGTGTTATGCCTTCGGTTATGTAACCTTGAACAAAATGCCTTTTGTTAGCAACCTAGTTTTAGTTGGCCAGTAAAGGAAGGCTCTTATATTTACTGTTGCAGCGATGTCCTAAACAGATAAAAGACATAATAAAACTATCAAAACTAACTATTAGTATGTACACTGCCATTCAAAAGTTTGGGATCAGTAAGATTTTTCATGTTTTTTAAAGAAGTCTTTTCTGCTCTTCAAGGCTGCATATATTTGATCAAAATACAGGAAAAAACAGTAATATTGTGAAATAGTATTGCAATTTAAAATAGTGTTTTTACATTTTAATATACTTTAAAATAGAATTTATTCTTGTGATGCAAAGCTGACTTTTCAGCATCATTACTCCAGTCTTCAGGGTCACATGATCCTTCAGAAATCATTCTAATATGCTGATTTATTATCAATGTTGGAAACAGTTGTGTTGCTTAACATTGTTTTTGCAATGTGTGATACTTTTTTCAGGATTCTTTTATGAATAAAATGTTTAAAAACAGCATTTATTTAAAATAGAAATCTACAATATATAATACAGTTCAAAGTTTGGGATCAGTAATTTTTTTCTTTCTTTCTTTCTTTGAAAGAAATTAATACTTTTATTGAGCAAGGATGTGTTCAATTGATAAAAAGTGATAGTAAAGACTCATATTGTTAGAACATTTTTTTGAATCAATGCTGTTCTTTTGAACTTTTATTTATCAAAGAATCCTGAAAAAAGTATCACAGGTTCCAAAAAAATATTTTGGAACAACTGTTGCCAACATATACTCTTAAAAATAAGGGTGTGTTAAAACGTTCTTCACACCGATGCCATAGAAGAACTATTTTTGGTTAAACAAAGAACCATTCAGTCAAAGCTTCTTAAAAAAACACCTCTTACCTTTTTATAATCTGAAGAACCTTCTTTTGCCACAAAAACTTTCGTGAAACAAATATGTTCTTCAGATGTTAAAGGTTCTTTATGGAACCATTTTAAACAAAAAAGTTCTTCTATGGCATCCTGAAGCACCTTCATTTTTAAGAAGGTAGATAATAAATCAGCATATTAGAATGATTTTTAAAGGTTCATGTTATTTTAAAGTATATTCAAAATTGCAATAATATTTAATAAATAATATTACTTTTTTCTGTTTTTATACAGAATATACATAGTTATGAGTCTAATTTTTATAATTTGGCAATTTTCTAAAAGTTTTGGAGGCATTGACCAAAAGAGGCTTGCTCAACATTTCTCAACTGAAAAACATCAAGCATATCTATTTTAAAATATTCAGTCATTGTTTGGCCTTCAAAAAAATTCCATGCTTCCCATTAACAACACTCATCACCCCTTTACAAAAATACGCAATTTCATGGAAGCATTAAAGAGTTCACGGCATGTCCTAATGAACGGTTCAGCTTTCCTGTTTACTCCCTAAAGCGCTTTGCTCACTCATTACATGTAAGTACAAGCTGTTTTGGTAACCTTGGATATATAAATTTGTTGTGACTCTTGGAGCTCAAGGTCGAGACACAGGACATGCTTTTGTCTAATTTAACACTCTCTCCTCATTGGTCATATCCTGTGCCTTATCTCTTTGGCAAGAGCTTTGTGCTTCAAATGTACTTGTTGTTTGTTAGTCTCCATATTAGTACATTATTACATTTGTGAATCCTTTGGTATAACAAATTAATCTTTAAGATTTGTATAAAATGGCTTTATCCTTTAAGCTGGAGTTGTTTAAACGTTATGTCATTAGGTTAATGAAGAATAAGGACCTATTTGTCAACTTCTCATTTATGCTTTACATTGTATTTAGTACTTGCTAAAAACTGAAACTCTTCTCTGAGCATTTTCTTGCTGAATTAACTTTAATTTTCTTTGCAGAATATAAACTCATCATCAGTTTAGGCTGCAGGTCATCACTTTTTATGACTGGCGATCCATGCAAGTGTCAGGGTTGAGGGAATACCCGTGTCCCACTTACACAACATGCCTTGTTACCCACTCATCCTTTCCCCCGCTGTTTCCCTCAACCTTTTCCTCTTACTCATCTCCTCATGATTAAAAAAGGAGACCTCCAAAGAATCATTTATGTTTAAACACATCTGGCTACTGTTATAATGATACAATACAGTATCTCACAAAAGTGAATACACCCCTCACATTTCAGCAATCATTTTAGTATCTTCTCAAGGGACAATATTATAGAAATGAAACTTGGATATATTTTAGAGTAGTCAATGTGCAGCTTGTATAGCAGTGTATATTTACTGTCCCCTAAAAATAACTCAACATACAGCCATTATTTTCAAAACAGCTGGCAACAAAAGTGAGTACGTCCTAAGTGAACTTGTCAAAACTGTGTCCATGTAGTATCAATATTTTGTGTCAAACCATTGTTATCTAGCACTGCCTTAATCATTCTGCGCATGGAGAAAATCCTCTATAATGACATCATGGAGCTGCTGGATGTTAGACACATGGTGCTTCTCCACCTTCCGCTTGAGGATGCCCCATATGTGCTCAATAGGGTTCAGGTCAGATGACCTTAACCTGCACCTTGCTCACCAAGGCAGTTGCCATCTTGGTGGTGTTTGGGGTCATTATCATGCCGTTCGGCCCAGTTTCTGAAGGAAAGGCATCATGTTGTGCTTCAGAAATGTAAAGTACATAATGGAATCCATGTTTCTCTCAATGAACCACAGCTCCCCAGTACCAGCAGCACTCATGCAACCCCAGACCATCATGCTACCACCACCATGCTTGACTGTAGGAGAGACACAATTTTCTTGGTACTCCTCACCACACATGCTGGACACCATCTGAGCAAGACAAGTTTATCTTAGTGTCATCAGACCGTAGGACATGGTTCCAGTAATTCATGCTCTTGGACAGGTTGTCTTCAGCAAACTATTTGCGGGGTTTCTTGTAAGCCAGCTTTCAGAAGAGGCTTCCTTCTCAGATGACGCCAATGCAAACCGACTTGTTGCAGTGTGCAGCGTATGGTCTGAGCACTGACAAGCTGACCTTCTACTTCTGCAACCTCTAAAGCAATGCTGGCAGCACTAATGCATCTGTTTTTTGAAGCCAGGCTCTGCACCTGACGCACAAAACGAGTACTCAACTTCGTTGATTGACCCTTGCAAGGCCTATTCCGAATGGAACCCGTCTTGGAGAACCTCTGTATGACCCTGGCCACAGTACTGTAATATTCCACCTCGGTACTGAACTACCTAAACCAATTTTTTGCCATGGATGAAATAGCTCTCACCTGATGGATTGTGTGCGTAGTCAACCGTTAAATATTCTCTGATGATGTCCTGACTAGATCAGCCAGGTCCGGTCACTTAGAGCTTAATAAGAATTCTTTCAGGTTCAGATAATTGGTTATAAGAAATAAATCACACTGAGTCTTGTTCTAAGAGAGGTTTAAACAAATCACCATATGACATGGTTTTGGTTTAATAAAACAATAACTCATAAGCAATAAACTGAAAATTACAGCAAGAAAGTCTTCACCTGAGGTGTGGCTGGGAGAAAGATCAAAAACTGGCATTTTATAGTCTGCCATAAGCATCACAATGTTTCCTCTTTGTACTTCCATAGAAGTCAAGCATTTGTTACATACATACACACATACACGTCATTCTCTGTGTGGAGGTCCCCTGTTGCCATGGCAATTTCTAAATACATGATACGCGTGGCTTCACACTTGCTCAGATAATTGCAACATGGATCACAAACTCAGACTGTACAAATACATTATCTTAAATTGCAATCAAGCACACCCAATCTGATCATAGTTGAACACTGTTAGTAGCTCAAGCAAAAATATACTTCCCTATATTGCAACATCATACTTCTCCGCTCAAATGCAACATATCTTTATAGCTAAGAAAAATCAAATACAAGCAATCATCTTTTTTAGGAGGTCCATCTGCAAACATGTTGCAAATGCATCCCCTTTACAATATAACAACATTTGGTTTGAGCTGTTCTCACCTCTCACATACACTTTACATTTTAATAACCCTTAGAGGTGAGAGCAGTGGTTTGAATTCTTAATATTTCCAAATCAACCATAACATAATTTAATTCAGAATAAAAATCGTTCAAAGCAATTAATTCTCTCAACAACTTTATTATTCTCTTGTTTATATCCTCTTGTTTTCTGTTTAACTGAATTAATCCCCTCAGTTTAAAAATCATCAGAAAGGTTCTTTCTCCTCTTTGCTTCTGACTTTTCCTTCTTTCCTCTTCTTTTATAACCCTCTTGGATCTCTTGGACTCGTTTCTCTGTATCTCTTTGATGAAAAATCACTTATGTCAATTTCAAGTTTTTCTGGTCTATTAATAATATTCCCCATATTGGATTGTTTGGGAAATGGCACATTAACATTGCCTGCTGATGCAACATACTGAACCTCTTATAGCCTGGGCCATCTTTGTGGAGAGCAACAATTGTAATTCTCACATCTTCAGAGAGTTCTTTGCCATGAGGTGCCTTGTTGAACATCCAATGGTCAGTATGAGAGAATTGTACTCAAAACACCAAATCTTACCTGCTTTAATTCAAGATACACAACTTTCTATGGTCCTGTCAAGCAGAGAAAACATGAGCATGATGAATAGGACATGTGGCTTTGCATGGTTAAATGACATAGTGCTGTTACCACATAGGGTGTACTCACTTTTGTTGCCAGCTATTTTGACAATAATGGCTGTACGTTGAGTTATTTTCAGGGGACAGTAAATATACACTGCTATACAAGCTGCACACTGACTACTCTAAAACATATCCAAGTTTCATTTCTATAGTATTGTCCCTATATACAAAAATTATTGCTGAAATGTGAGGGGTGTACTCACTTTTGTGAGATACTGTATATACACTGCTCAAAAAAATTAAGGAAACACTTAAATCACAAATTTGGATCTCAATTAACAATATATTAAATTTGAAAATCATTACTTACATTATGTAATTTATTGATAATAAAATGATGTGACAAAAAAAAGCCAAAATCATCAACCCACTGAGGGCTGAATTAAAAATCACAAAGAAAAACACTGAAATTACAGGCAGATCCAACTTGAATGAATTTCATCACCAACTCAAACTCAAGTCAGTAGTGTGTATGGCCCCCACGTGCCTGTATTTACTCCAGACAATGTTTGGACGTGCTCCTGATAAGATGATGGATGGTGCCTTAGGGGGTTTTTCTGCCAGACCTGGATCAAGGCATCAGTAAGCACCTGGACAGTCTGTGGTGTTACTTGCTGGCTTTGGATGCTCAGATACATAACATCCCAGAGGTTCTCGATTGCTGCCTACACACTCTGGCCAATTGAGGCCGGGCATTGTCATGCTCCAGGAGGAACCCAAGGCCCACTGCACCAGTGTAAAGTCTGACAGTGGCCCTGAGGAATTCATCAGCAGGAAGAGTACCGTTGGCTAGTACATTCCTCTCAGATTACCCACCACCAAACTAATCATGCTGGATGATGTTGTAGGCAGTATAATGTTCCCCACAGCATCTACAGACTCTTTCACGTCTGTCACATGTGCTCAGTGTGAATCTGCTCACATCCTTGAAGAGCCAGCATTGGACCTGCCAATTCTAATGTTCTCTGGCAAATGCCAATCAAGCTGCATGGTGCTGGTATGTGAGCACAGATCCCCACTACAGGATGTCAGGCCCTCATATCACCCTTAGGAAGTCTGGTTCTGACAGTTTGGTGAGAAACATGCACACCAGTAGCCTGCTAGAAGTCATTTTGTAGGGCTCTGGCAGTGTTCCTCCTCACACAAAGAAGCAGACAGCTGCTGGGTTGTTGCATTTTTACGGTCCCAGCTCTCCTTATGCTCTCCAAAACACAAAGCTAGGGCCTGTTTAAAAAAACAGCATATGCTGGCTAGGTACACTCTGGGTTACGCTGGGTTATTTTTTTAACCCAATTACTGGGTTATGCCTGTTGGGTCATTATGTTGGGTTATTTTTCCAGTGTTGGGTAGTTTGTGTAACCTTGCTGGGTCAATTTCACTGACCGCTGAAACTATACAACCCAACAGCTGTGATGGAAATGCCTTGTTGTTTTAACCCAGCATTTTTTAGAGTGTATGTTCTGAAGTATGGTAGCTGGTTTGAGCTGGTTTAAGATGATCCTTAGTTGGTCATGAGCTGGTTTAAGCTGGTTCTGAGCCAAGAGCTACTTGCTCAAGACCTGCTAAGGACCCGTTTATAAGCAGCTCAAGATCAGCTTAAACCAGCTCATGACCAAATAAGAACCATCTTATACCAGCTACCATGCTTCACAACATACCTAACCAGCATATGCTGTATTTCTTTCAACGGGGGTCAGGAACGATAAGGACATAGCAGTTAGCAGCTTCTTGAAAACTTGGGTTCACTGAATGGGATGACCTGTCAGATGCCTACTTGTGCAATTTGAAATGAGGAAAACAAGATTTGTGCCAGTAAAAGAGGCATGAGGTAACATCCAAGATTTCTAGGCTATAAAGTTCAACAAAGGCTATGAACATCTGGGAAGCATTTCACCTTTGTAATTTCCTGTTTTTATCACTTTATCAGCACATTTTAGTCTAGAATAGATTCCTTAAATCCACATAATCAAGATATTTCACTTTGAAGAGCCTTAATCAGCATGGCTGGCATTTTCCATGGACCCTGCATAAAAGTTAAGCAAGTTTCTGATCAACCAGATTGTAGTACAGATGCAAATACATCAGCAGAATTTGCTTATAGACAGAGAGTAGATGTAGGTTCTTTTTTTTTTTTTGTATAGCATTTTTAATTTATTCATTGAGTTCATATTTGGTCCTGTGTCTCTGTATATAAATGAATAATATTCTTCAGTGGCTCTGATACAGTTATTTCATGTTTCTGAAAAGATGTTTTACAGTCAGTTTTACTTTCAAGATCGCTAAGATATCTCCCTTTCTCAACAGCAAGATGCGCCCACATTTGTGTTGCACTAGGTTCTCCTTAAACACATCTGGTGTCTTGCGCCCACTCTTCAGCTATTTATCAGTTAGTAGTCATAATGACCACGAACAAAACATTTCAATATTTTCATCATGTTAGTTGATCTCCCAGACAACAGAATAAAACAATGCTGCAATTTGAGAGTATAGGCTTAAGAAAGAACAGGCCTACACTCTTAAAAAAAAAGGTTCTTCATGATGCCATAAAAAGGGTTCCATAAAGAACCTTTAACATCTGAAGAATTCACAAAAGATTCTTTGTGGTGAAAGAAGGTTCTTCAAATTATAAAAAGGTAAGAAAGAGATGGTTCTTTATAGAACCTTTGACTGAATGGTTTGGTCTTTGTGAAACCAAAAATGGTTCTTCTATGGCATCGCTGTGAAGAACCTTTCAAAGCACATTTATTTTTAACAGTGTACCCACCCAACAAGATATATAATATAGTACAATGCTGGATTATGACAACTGACAAAACACATTAAGAATATTACTCCAATTAGATGTTGAAGGGGAAAAATCTACCTATAGAAATAAATTAGTTTATTTCAAAGCTCTAAAATGTATTTTAGTGATATACTGCAATATTTACAAGAAAACAAATCAAGTCAGTTGAAGTTTACATTTAGGAAAAGAGAGAAAAGATTTACGGAATCTAGACATGTTAGTGGTGGATTTGTCATAGTGGATGTTGCAACCAAATGCAGGAAATATCATTACATTTGCTTGATTGAGAAACATGACGACAACGTCTTTAAAAAATCCAGGAGACCACCACATAGTGAGACCCATGTTTGATTTTTAATTACGCATATACATGCTAACAAAGATACCCCAACAACAACAACATGAAATGACGATTATGTTCTGTATATTAAAATAATGTATTATTATGTGGGTGAATATTGTTTTTATGGTTAATTAACATCATCAGTTTTACTCAGCTTTTTTTCTTCTTGGGTGGGAAACTGGAGTTTTTGACTATTGCATAAAAGCATTTAATCTTCCAAAATGTGGTTTTGGTTTGTTCCCTTCCCAAAACTTTTCTTGACTGTCTGCCAGTAAAACTAAGCTAACTGGATTCTCATGCCTATTCCAGTAGAAAATGGAGTTGGCGTTCCTTACAAGTGCTGTGAGTCCAATTTTCCATTTAGTTTACTGGAGGAGTGGCTCAGTTATGGCAACATGACATATCAATACGGGCAAGTTAAAAGTAAAATGTTACTGTACCACATCAGTACTCTGTCACTGTTACGGTAACAATAAAATAATTCATGATAAAGCAGAATTTTTATATAGGCCATTATGTTAGTGGAAATGAAGTGAAAATTCATTCAGACATAAAGCAAGAGAGAGGAGATATTACAGTACATTTAACAACGTATTTGACTGTTTAGAACTTGCACGCAAGACTTGAAAACAAAGACGTAAAAACGTCTGTGAATGTAATTAAAGCATGACATAATGTTTGTATGCAGAGTATACAAACTTTATGACCTGTGATTTTTCATTTTGACACTTCATTGTCTGGTCCTTTAAAGCTCTAGCTGGCTTTACATTTAGTTGCTAAGGAGACAGATGTTGTATTTCAGTAAAACAGTTGGTAAGTACTTCAACATTCCTCACACGAAGTACCTGGCTTATGTGTGCGTTTTCCCTGTTTTATAGACATGCTTCTCTGCAGACTTTCTTTACACATTCAGTCTGCGTCCGGCCTTGGACGTTGACCTTGATGATAAAGCTCATACCAGGGATCATTAGACATGACTTGAAGCATAGTTCAAAGTGATTTCATCAGTAGTTTTTCCATGTCTCCTGTCCTTCTGTCCCCAGACGCCAAGCTATTCCTTATGCTCAGAGAATGTGGCCTTCCTTATGAGCATGTGTGAAGGAATGCGTTTTTGGTAGAACCAAATATGGTCATGTGATGTGTCATTTTTCCCAAAGGTGAGTCAATGCTTCAGCCTAATGTTCTTAATTACTCCCGATGAAGAATATTTCTTATTTTTACAGCCTTTGTGGTTGCTGAACAGAGTGATAAGGGGGATGGATTATGTCAACTTTTATTTTTGGCACAAACATCCAGCCCTAAAATGAATGAAGTATATGTGCTTACTCAAACACGTTCTGTTCTTGAGTAATTGTAATTAACTGCAGTTTCAGTATTACGATATAGCCTATATTTGTAAGCTATATTGATGTGTATTGAAGTCAGTAACTGATAATTAAATAATGATTATTAAAATAATGACACATAAACATATGTGAGAGTTTTCTAATACAAAGAAACATGTTCAAGGCTTTAAAGACTGCTACGCCGCCAAAACTGCCAATGACTTATGCCGTAGACTAAACTAGCTATGACTTAGTTGTTTAACAGTCCTGTAAAAAAACAGGAGAGACAGACAAGAAAAGAGACTGGGTGAAAAAAGTGTTTATGTTTGTCTGTGTGAAAAAAGGGGAGAGGGGGACTGAAAGGCAGACAAGAATGACTTCATAACTTCCGCTAGTGTGAGCGCGTCTGAAGGGAGGGCTCAATCCTTTAAATAGCGACTGAGCAACTCGCAGACACACAAGAGCAGCTTTAGACTTGCATTGGACTGAAGATTACAATAACACGTTACATCTACAAAGAAACGCTTCCAGCCTTCTCTCTTTCAGAAAAGCTTCTTTCAGGTAATTTTAAGCTCTTGTTTTGCCGCGTACCGCAAATCGACGCAAACTTTTATAACCTATGTGTAATGATTAAACTTTCTGAAGTTAAGTTTTTTTTTGTAGCATGCAGCTCAAGTAGTTGATTGTTTGATCTAATATATCTTGTTCACGTGTTTTGGACAGAATTGAATTAGATGTGAAATGTGTAAATGTAATTGCTAGTTGTAATGATCAGTATCAGTAAATTTATACATGTTATATTTGGGTTAAGTGTTAATAGACAAAGTTTCTTTTGTGCTATAGTATTCAGTAGGTAAACTGAATGTGAGGCATGACAGAGTGAGTCAGGATAGATAAACAGAGATGGCATGGTATAGCGTTTGAGTGGTGGGTGTTGTGCCTTGCACATGAGGGAGAAGTTTCACAAGGGAAAGTAAAGTAGCAGCTTGTTCTCCTTTTGGAGTAGGTTGAAGCATTTATTTGTCTCCATGGTTTTGCCGAGTGAACACACCCATATTGTGACCAGAAATGTACTTCAGCAAAAATAAACTTTGGCTTTCTCTCATAAAATCTCTAGCACAGCTGACCAATCTCTCTCTCTCTCTTTTCTCTTCATCAGTTATTCAGAATGCAGAGTCTGAGTGTGCTGCTGATCGTTGCCCTTTGTGGGTCAAGCTTGTGCAACATTTTGCAGGAGAAACAAACAGATTTTGGACTCCAGGTGTTCTCCGAAATAGTCCAGTCTGCTCCCAACAAAAATCTGGTTCTCTCTCCTTATGGCATCTCTTCAGTGCTTGGCATGGCTCAGCTGGGTGCCTATGGCAGCACTCTTCAAATGCTCACCTCCAAGATGGGCTACTCACTGCAAGGTGACTATAATTATAACTATAATTCAGAATATCTAATTTTAATTAAGCAAATATTTGTACAGAATAGGTCTACATGTATGTAACACTCTCTTTCTCTTGGATAGACCGAGGAATGCCAAAACTACAAAGGCTTCTTCAGAGAGATCTGGCCAGTGAAGATGGGGTAGAAGTGGCCAGTGGTGTCATGGTTGACCGGAAGATAATCCTGGAAAAGGTTTTTAGGCGCAGCCTGTCCAAAGCCTTCCAGAGCGTCCCACACCAAATAGACTTCAGCCAACCAGAGATGGCCCGCCAGGTGATCAACAACTGGACATCCGACCACACTGGTGGTAAGTACTTCCTCATTTATACATCAATTTGGATAATGTCTGCTAAGTGATTAAATGAAAGCTCACTCACTATGCAAATTTACAAGATGCTTAACTGATTTATTGTTTTTGTTTCTTAGGAATGATTTCCGACTTCCTCCCATCTGGGGTGTTGAATGAGCTGACACGCTTGGTCCTGTTGAATGCCCTCCACTTCCATGGGGTCTGGAAGACGCCCTTTGACCCGAAACATACTAGGGAGCAGCTATTCCACAGAGTCAACAGCAGTGCTGTATCTGTTCCTATGATGATTATGACTTCAAAATTCAACTGTGGTGAGTGTCAATGATTTGTTTAAAACAACTTCTGAGGAAATTAAGAATTTTGTACTGATTATTTACAACGTTTTTCTTCATCTAGGTGAGTTTGTGACTGAAGACGGTGTGGACTACGATGTCGTTGAGCTGCCTTATGAGGGGGAGACACTAAGTATGCTTCTGCTGATACCGTTTGAGAAGGATGTACCACTGTTGGCCTTGAACAAAGAGCTGAGAAGCAGCAGGATTAACCAATGGAGAAAGCAGATGAAAAAAGATTAACAAACAGCTTGCTATTCCAAGGTAACAGATCTATTTCTGTGAATGTGTGTGGGATTTTCTTTATATTGTGATTATAAAACAGGAGGCCTAATGTATGTGTGTTATAATATCTCAGGTTCTCCATGGATACAGAAACTGATCTGAAGTCCACACTGAGCAAGATGGGTCTTGGAGACCTTTTCAGCCAGAACAAAGCTGATTTCTCTCGTATTACCAGTGAGTATTGGAAATTGTCTGATTTGACTTTTGGCAATGATGTAGCTGTTTTGTTAAATAGATAAATGTTAACTCATTCTTTTTTTTTGATAAATCTAATAAAAACATTTCTCTCTCTTTGTCCAATTAGCTGAGGAACCTTTATGTGTATCCAAGGTCCTTCAGAAAGTTAAACTTGAGGTGAATGAAGAAGGAACCAAAGGTTCATCTGCCACAGGTACAAACACTGAATTCCAATACACAACAACAGTTATTTAATGGCATTAACACTTGTTCTAGTGAAACCAAAATGCATATTTTACTTATTTATTTTTTCTGTTTCTCCAGCGGCTATCATCTACTCTCGCATGGCGGTAGAGGAGATCACACTGGATAGACCCTTCTATTTCCTCGTTCAACATAAACCCACTGGTCAGTTGTGCTTTCATTTCATTCCTTTTTTTTTTATCATCTGGACAGGTCTCTTGTTTGATTTTAGTTGGCTGTTGTTTTATATTAATATCCTTTGGTTAACTTTACAGGTGCGTTGTTGTTTAGCGGTCAAGTGAACCAGCCTCAGGAACACTAACAGACCAAGGTTATGCCTGAAGTAACCATACAAACCAGAAGGACCAAGGAAACCGCCAGCAAGTCTGCACACAATATACTACTGAAGACAAAAGAGTTCTGTTTTAAAATGAAATTGGGAGGGGAAAAATGCAAAACCTTCTGTATCTGTCATTTGAGCATCGCTTGACCTGCCAAACTTTAATAAGAAGTGTATAAATGTTTATACAGTATGTGTCCTCTGTTATGAGGGAGGACAGATCTATCCTATAAAAAGAAAGCAATACTGTTTAAAACGTATGTCTGAAAGATCAGGAACATGTAATGTACAAATTTACAGCCTCAGCAGACGGAGGTTCTACATGCACTAATAATTTGAAGAGTGAATTAATTTGTATGCTTTTTTTTTTATCTGTTTAATGTGCTTATATATGTTTTTAAAAAGTTGTATTTTACTGTATTTATATTAATTTATTGTCGAAGGCTATATTTTCGTGAAGTTTATTCAAATGTTTTCTTTTGTAATAAAAGCGACCATAAGTGAACATGTTTTAGTTTTCTTCTTTATTAAATTACTTTGGAGCTGGCGACATCTTGTGTTCAAAATTTGGCAATAACAAAAAGTCAAATACATTACAGCATTTTCAGATAAGTGAAATGTGAAGATACGCTATTAAAAAAATAGTTTAATATAAATGTAACGTTACGCCTAACAGGAGCTGGCAGTGACGTTGTACAAATGACATCGTAATATCAGATGCCATGTCGCAATGAATGACGAAACCAGAGCAGCATGAATCTGGGTTTTACTATATCATGAAGGACTGAAGTTCCTTAATTCACCATATCTCCGTTACCATGGAAACCTGAATCAGCCCCCTGTTTTGTCATGGCAACAACATCTGAACATCTTGCCCTGATGTCAGAGGCAAAGCTGTTAAGTTCTGCAGATATTACAAGAAAAACACTTTTCGAAAACGTAAACTCAAAACATTCGCTATTGCTTGTTAGAAGAGGGAATTAATTGTTTGTAAATTCTTTATGCAAGAGATCTTTTGTAGACATTAATGCGCGGAGCGCATGCGCGCTGATGCTGATGACGCTACCCTAACTCCGCTTTAGTGACGGGAAGTCCGGCTCGATTCCGCGAATCGGTTCTTTCAAACAGTTCGTTTGAACGAACCGACTCAACTGTTCTTGCACGCCGTGCCACATACGTCATGCTCAATCGTGGTCCCGTACGTCTCGACGTAGCATAGACTATTACGTACTTTAAAATGTTGCCTGCACATATTGCCGTTTATTACGAGTGTTCAAATAAGTTTCTTTAATACCGATATTCCAAGCGTTCTAATCAGACCAATTCGTGAACCAATCACTTTGACCGAAGCTTTGAAAAGATCCGACTCAATATAGCGATTCGTTCACGAGTCGGTTAGTGCTAATCAAGGCTGCTTCAATGGGGCTGTGAAGCTACGAGCAGTCAAATAGACATGTATTGATAATATCTTGCGGTATTTACCAAAAAGCGCTTTGCTGTTCACTGAAAATACCTGACTGCTCTCAATAAGCCGTCAAAATGGTAAGTTATACTCTTACAGCGACATTAATCTGCACTTTTCAGACAAGGCTAGCTAGCTAAGGCTAAGTTAGTACAGTTAGCTACCTTGACACCTCAAACCCTGTTTAAAAATTCACGTCTCACCTGTCGGGCCCTAGGTGGTCTGTTCAGCTTGGACGCTTTGTGTAGTTTACATCTCTCAAATAAAGTGTAACATTTTCATTTTCATGTATTGAAAAGCGTTTGTTCAGTAGCCGGTCAGTTTGACAGCTGGAATGGATGTGTTAAATTGGCACTATTAATTAATCACCTAAACGCTATTCACTGCGTGGTGCTTATACAAAGCATTTCCTGAATATCTGAGGTGTCGTTTTATTAGAGGTCCTATTTTTAAACTTATCTTTTGACTTTTGATTCGACCCGGAAACGGTTGTGTAGTCACTGCTTTGTATTTGAACGTAGACCTGTGAGTCAGAAGATTGCCTTTAATCCCACACAGTACATTTCACTGCGGTTTTTTAAGGTCGTAACGATGTGTTCTCTCAAAAATATTCCATTGTAGAAGTATTTCACAACATATTTCCTTTGTTCAATCAGTTAAGCATTAAAGGAAGTGTTGTTCTGAGAGATAATATCCAACACATCATACAACAGTGTTTACTAACTGAAGACAGCACTAATGATCATAGCAGAGGGAAGCAAAATGTAATTTCTTTGTACACTGTCCAAACTGTTTAACATTTCACTGTTTGCTATGTTTAATAAACATGGCATAATCACATCACTACAATATCAATCTAAAGAGAGCATTTATTTCTCCATATAAGACCTTTTGTTTTTCCCTCTTTCTATGGCACTAGAAAAACAGCAGAAAACATTCATCGCTGTAAGTAAAGATGTGTAGTTTAGCAGTAGATGGTGATCTGACTGTCTGTTCTGTAGATTTTTATGTTTGTTATTAACAGTAGAATTTCATTAATTTAATGTCCAATATTTGTGTTTAAACTACTAACAAGTGTTATAAGACATAGCACTGATCAAAAACAGTGCACTGTTTTAACAGTCTGGTTTGTCTGTATGTGTGGATGCTAAATTGTCGCTTGGCTGCTAAATATGGACTTGAAACCAGGAACACTTTTTTTTTTTTTTTTTATAGCACTGAAGAAGATAGTCTCTCTTTCCCTTAGGAGGTTACTATTCTCGTCCCTGGCCTCAATTAATTTTTTTCCCCACATCTCATTTTTTTATGTCTTTCTTTTTTTGGATATTAAACGTCTCTTGTACAACAGAGCCTTTCATTGCTAAGAGCAATGCATCATTTCTAGACTATTTGAAGGGCAGATGTAGGCTGACAAATTCTGGCACAGAGTATGAGTCCTCAATTTAGCAAGCTGGTAAAAATGCTCCACAATTAAACTCATGCGTGCTTTAGAGTAGTGTTCCATGTGATAGTCTTGTGGTTTTTAATCGTAGTGTGTCATACTAGTTCTTTGATCGGAAAATGTAATAGTTGGATAGCCTTTCGAGTGGATTGAGCTGAATGCACCGTGTTGGAAATGTGGGCCATGTCTGATGGGAGCAGATGCGGTACTCTTCAGCTCTCTTTTTAAATATTTAACACGTTTGAAATGTATAGGCCAGCTCACTTTCTAATTTTGCAATGATGGATGACGCTGAAGCTATTTTAGGAAAAAAGAGATAATTTTTTTTTTTCCCCCTATTACACCATCATCCTTTCTGATAAGTCAGATGCTGGTTACAAGCACAGCTCACAACATTTGAAACATGATTTGTTCATGTTATCTGTAGTTGACAGATAACGTGGACATGAACCTTTTCTAAAATCTTGAGGACATGAATCATATGAATTTGCTTATGAATTTGTAAAACTAGTAGTTTTTAAATTAAAATGAGGTCGTCATAACTGCATGTTTAATAATTTATCATGTAACAGGTTTTATTGAAGTATAGCATGAAGCACACTGCATCATGTGATTTTAACACACCTCCATATATATGTGACCCTGGACCACAAAACCTTCTTATGACGTCTTATGTTGCACGGGTATATTAGTAGCAATAGCCAAAAATCCATTGGATGAGTCAAATTTATCGATTTTTCTTTTATGCCAAAAATCAAGATCATGTTCCATGAAGATATATTGCACATTTCCTACCGTAAATGTATCAACTTTATTTTTGATTAGTAATGTGCATTGCTATGAACTTCATTTGGACAACTTTAAAGGTGATTTTCTCAATATTTTGATTTGTTTTGCACCATCACATTCCAGATTTCAAATGGTTGTATCTCAGCCAGATATTGTCCTATCCTAACAAACCATACATCTATGGAAAGCTTATTTATATATAAATTTGTATAGTAAAATTGTTTTTATTAATTGACATGAAAATATGAATATTAAATGAAGAACAAAATCAAAAAACTATAAAATTATAAATGGCTTGTCAACCATCTGGAATTAAGTTTGCTGAAATAACAAAATTACTAAAACTAAAATAAAAAATCAAGCTAATAAAAAATATTAAAAAGCAAAAGCGCATAACAAAAGTGCTAAAAGGTAAACTAATATTAAATTTAATTAAAAAATAAAAACTACACAACCATATAAAAGCAAATAAATATTAATAAATACAATACAAAAATGTATGTTAATTTTGTTATTTTTTAAAATGTCATTAATTATTAAAAATAAATATATTATTATATAAACTAAATATTACTGTATAGGGTTTTTTATTTATTATTTCTAAATGGTAGTTTTACTTTTTCAACCATAATTATGTACATATTAATTTATTACATACACACACATATAATTGAATGTTCAATTAGTTGGCTAGGAAACATTTCTAATTTTCATCTAATATTTGGTTTGCTTTCCTGTTTGTATTAGTGTTCTTTTAATATTATTTATGTGATATTATAGTTTTTATGAATATTTGGAATGAGCTTATATTTTAGGTTTTAATTGTATTAAATTCAATTACATTTTTATTTAATGTTTTTTGTTATTAATTTTAGTATAAGTTTTAGTTTAGTTTTTTAGACATTTTGTTATGTGTTTTTGTC
Organism: Labeo rohita; assembly: GCF_022985175.1. NCBI lineage: Eukaryota > Metazoa > Chordata > Actinopteri > Cypriniformes > Cyprinidae > Labeo > Labeo rohita. The sequence goes on from NC_066875.1 coordinate 34,821,861, forward strand.
TGTTTTTTACTTTATTTATGTGCTACAATTTAGGGTTAATTTGTTCTTAGTTTCAATTAAGTTTTAGTTTAAGATTTAGTTTTTTTATTTCAACTTAAACGATCTGAAATTAAGTTTGTTGAAATGACAAATTTCCAAAACTGAAATAAAAAAAATCAAGCTATAAAAATATTCAAAATTAAAATAAAAATGTAATAAAAGGTAAACTAAAAATAAAATAAAACTACACAAACATAAAAAAGCTAATAAATATGAATAAATCTTGTAATAGTACATAAATAATACTACAATAACACTGCTCCAATTATTTATTTGTTTATTTAGCTTAATCATCTCTGCCATAGTATTGTCTGGTTCTTATATAATAACTATTTTTTCTCTCTATGCAATCTCTCTCATCTCTCTCTATCCCTGTTTCTCTGTAGATGCGCTTTATGCTTCTGTTCAGCCGGCAGGGGAAGCTGCGGCTCCAGAAATGGTACACGGCTACAGCTGAGCGTGACAAGAAAAAGATGGTCAGAGAGCTCATGCAGGTGGTGCTGGCCAGAAAACCCAAAATGTGCAGCTTCCTGGAATGGAGAGATCTAAAGATAGTCTACAAGAGGTAGAAAACCACGCATGCATTTGATGCCTTTGTGAGACAGAAATGTCGGTTGCAAATGTGTCTCTCTTTCTCTGTTTCGCACATACACGCAAAAGGTTGGCATTAATAAAAACGTACATCCTGGTACACAGACTATACACCATTTTTCTTGCTGACCTGTTGTTTTTACTTTTCTAGTGAAGAGTACATGAAATTATTGTGAACGATGACTCATTGAATGCGTCACTATCGAAGAGTGGAATTGTTTGAAACATCAAAATACATTTCATATTGAGTCACCTACGCACATACACGTCAGCTTTGACTTAATTCATTAGTAACCTCTTGTGAACTCTCACAGTGCCTCTTTGCATTGCATAATTATATGAGCGTTTAATCATATGAGTGTTAAATACTGTCACCGCACTCAGGATGGACAATGGAAAGAGGTGTATAGAGACGGTCATTGTTTTTGGCCACAAGGAGGCACTAAAAGTAAAGGTGCCTTATTCTTTATTGCGTGCGATGCTTGTTTTTGTTTTTCACCTCTGCTCTCCATCTGATTTGGCAGCTACTTAATGTCATTGAGGTTTGAATTAGAGTTCAGAACACCTTCACCATAACATCCTTGTTGGCTCAATCCTTATTACGTTTTGGTTGGTCACTTCCACTCACACTAAGGGAGTGTGTAGATTATTTCAGAGGTAGTGAAGCAACACGCATTGATCTAGTCACTTCATTTCATTGTTGTCAGCATTCACCATGTCTACTCCCCAGGCATCCAACCAGCACCTGCTGCATGTTATTGCTTTCAGTTATCACTTTTTGTGCTTCCCTAGTTTGTGTCAGTGTTATTTTAATATTTATATGGTATTGTAGTTTTTATTACTATTTTGAATTAGCTTTTATGTTTCATTTCAGTTGTGTGTTTTTGACTTTTTGTTTTTTTTTAAATATCAGTGTTAATTTGTTTTTCAAGTATATAAATAATTGAATCTTCTGTTAGTTGGCTGTATTGGCACATTTCTCATTTTTAATTTTCTAATATTCGGTTTGCTTCCCTGTTTGTATCAGTGTTATTTTAGTATTATTTATATACTGTTATAGTTTTTATTACTATTTTGAATGAGCTTGTATTTATTTATTAGTTTTTACATTTTATTAAATGAGATTTTATTTTGATTTTTAATGTTTTGTTTTGTTATTAATTGTAGTTTCACTTTTATACTTATGTGTTTTTGTCTTTTTTGTTGTTTTATTAATTAGGAATATTACTCTTTTGGGTTTATTTGTTTTTAATTTAGATTAACCTTTAGTCAAAATTTAGTTTTTATTGTAGTTCACACATTTGAACTTTATTATATATATATATATATATATATATATATATATATATATATAAATATATACATATATACATATATAAATGTTCATGTGTTAAATGTTCATGTTCAGTTAGTTGGCTGTAGGCAACAACTATTTGAAAAACAAGAATCTGAGGGTGCAAAAAAATAAAAATATTGAGGAAATCGCCCTTAAAGTTGTCCAAATGAAGTTCTTAGCAATGCATATTACTAATCAAAAATTAGGTTTTGATATATTTACGGTATGGAACATGATCTTTACTTAAAAGATAAAATAGATCATTTTGACCCATACAATGTATTTTTGCCTGTTGCTATAAATATACCTGTGCTACTTAAGGTTTTGTTGTCCAGGGTCACATATTTGGTTTGCTTCCTATTTATATTAGTGTTATTTTAGTATTGTTATATGCCATTATAGTTTTTATTACTGTTTTGAATAAGGTTTTATTTTTGTTTTTAATTCAATAAAATTTTACTTTTACTTAAATTTAGTTTAAGTTTTAGACAATTTATGTTTATTTTTGTCTTATTAATTTGAAATTTTACAATTTATTTAGATTTTTTATTTTTTTAATTTCAGTTAAGTTTTAGTTTAAGATTTAGTTTTTGTTTATTTCTAATTATTAATTTTAGTTCTTCAACCATGTTTATTATTTTATTACATACACATACATGCATATATAATTGAATGTTCAGTTAGTTGGCTAGGCACCCTTCAAATTTTTAAATTTTCTAATATTTAGTTTGGTTCCCTATTTATATCAGTGTTATTTTAGTATTATTTATATTCTATTTTAGTTTTTATTACTGTTGAATTGGCTTTTATTTTTGTTTTTAATTTTATTAAGTTACATTTTATTTTTACTTTTAATGTTTCCTTTTGTTATTTTAGTTTAAGTTTTAGAATTTTGTTATGTGTTTTTGTCTTTTATTTTATTCATTTTAAATATTATTATTTAGGGTTAATTTGTTTTTATTTGAATTAAGGTTTAGATTTATTTATTTATAGTTAGTAATTTTAGTTCTTCAATCATTTATTATATATTATATATATATATATATAATATATATATATATAAAATTGAATGTTCAGGTAGTTTCCTAGGCAACATTTTGAATTTCCATTTAATATTTGGTGTGTTTACATGATTGTCTTCACTTTTTGATTGTGTTACGTCTAATACGTCCATTTATCGGGGTGTGTTTGTGTGTGGGTATGTAGGTATGCCAGTCTATATTTCTGCTGTGCGGTGGAGGAGCAGGACAATGAGCTGATTACCCTGGAGGTCATCCATCGCTTTGTGGAGCTGCTGGATAAGTACTTTGGCAGTGTGAGTCATTCCTCGCCACCACCCCTCTTTCATCTGGCCTCTCTCTTTCTCTCCTCTTTTCGTGCCATTTCATACCTCACATCACAGCAACCCAAAACCTGTGAAATTCTCTTTACTTTTCCATCCTTTTTGCTTTTTTGTCTATCCTCTCCTCTGCTTTTATCCTCTTATTCGACTGTTTTTCAGTGTAAATGTCACATGATGCTTTTTATCTCCTTCTGTATTGATATTATTTGCTGTTGTGCACATGGCTTTTCCGTTTTGATTATCTGACTGTTTTGGTTGCCTGTCATTTATTAAGGTTAATTCCCTTGTGCATCATAATATTACATTTTTAATGGAGTGTAGCGTCCACAGTGTTCCTATTCGACCACTTTACCATGCACATCATTTTCCTATCACCGTTACAGTTTTGGTTAAGTTGTTGCCATTTATTAAGATACATTGATGTTAGGTTAAAATCCTGAAGTACGGTTTCCACAAAAATATTAAACAGCACAGCAATTTTCAACAACATTGATAATAATCAGAAATGTCTATTTTATTTATTTATTTAATGTTTTATTTGTTAGGGACCGATACAGTAAACATAGATGAAACTGAAACAACAGTCATCCCATGCATGTATCATAGTGCTTGTAGCTGAAGCTAATTTTCAACACTTTTTATTACTATTTAGTGTTAATTTGGATTAAGATTTAGTTTTTATAATTTCTAGTTAGTAATTTAGTCCTTCAAACATGATTATGTTTATTAATGTGTTACATACACACACTTACATATAATTAAGTGTTCAGTTAGTTGGCAACATTTCTAATACTTGGTTTGCTTCCTTATCTGTATCAGTGTTATTTTAGTATTATTTATATTGCGTTATAGTTTTTTTATTATTATTATTATAGGTTCTATTTTTGTTTTTTTTAATTTTATTAAATTAAATTAAATTAAATGTTTACTTTTAATGTTTTTTTTTTGTTATTAATTGTAGTTTAAGTTTTAGACATTTGATGTGTTTTTGTTTTCTTATTAATTTAAAACATTAATATTTATTTGGAGTTAATTTGTTTTTAATTTCGATTAAGTTTTAGTTTAAAAGGTTTTTGATAATAATCAGAAATGTCTCTTGAGCACCAAATTAGCATATTTGAATGCTTTCTGAAGGATCATGTGACACTGAATACTGGACTTGCCATCAAAGAAATAAGTAATATTTTAAATATAATAATATAGAAAACGGCCATTTTTAATTGCACTATTTCTCACTATTACTTTCATTAAAGAAAAATAGTACAGGCATATAAGTGCTGTCTTATTCATATTACTATGAACTAAAATTTTGACTAAAATTTTAGTAAGGTTTACACATTTATGTGACACACTCATGTTTTGAATATTGCCAGATTCTTGTGCATGTAAATGAGATTATTCATGTCTCCTTTGTTTTGTGTGTGTGTACCCAATGTAGGTTTGTGAGCTTGACATCATTTTTAACTTTGAGAAAGCTTACTTTATCCTGGACGAGTTTCTTATGGGGGGAGAAATTCAGGACACATCCAAGAAGAGTGTGCTTAAGGCAATCGAACAGGCCGACCTTCTACAAGAGGTGTGTGTACGCATGTTACTTATGTATTCAGTGTTTCCCCTAGGTTTACATCATTGCGGGGGGTCTTTGGTGGTAACCGGTACCCAACGGTACGTTTATTCTGTATTCTCTGTGTAATAACGAAAACATTATTTAAGTGAAAAAGTAAATCACAAAAGTAAATTTTGAACAATAGGGCCATACAATCTTTTTCTTTTTTTTTTTTCAGAAATTCTTGTGTTTTAATTTTTCTGATAGTGAAATGAAGGCATTAAACATTTATTTATTTTTAATCAAATGAAACCCTTTCATTTTTTGGCGTACAAACAGAGGTTTACTATTAAAATGAATGTATGGAAAAAAATTGTGTGAATATTCAGTTAAAAAAAAGTTTTAATAATTCTAGTATTTTTTTTTTTCTACAGTTAAGTGGTTAATCTTGTAATATTTATTTTTATCATTTAACTGTTTTATTTAAATTTGGCAGAAATAGAATATAGAAACACCTACATTATACTGTACAAAAGTAATAAAATACTAATATATTTCTGTTACATGTTAAACCGTACTTTTATTTTGACAAGTTTTCTCACGGTACAATTCACATGAAGTGACTCTCACAGCACATTTAAGTTTGTGTGTTTATGTCCTATAGTAGACAAAATTGTGTTTTCGCCATTTATTCATACAGAGGCAAACGGAACATGCAGGATTCATATTTAAACTGTCTTTTTGCGTTTCAGTATTCACAGACACTAGTGCATATTGCAATTCGAATTAAGTGACAGACCAACTTTTGGTTTATTTAAACAAAAATCGATGAATTCCGTGGAGTAAAATCCGGTTTTATGAATGGACTTGCGATCCCGTCCGCGTTTTTGCGGAGGAGAAATTGTGTCCGTGTAGAGACATTAATGACATGCCGTCGTGTGAATAAGATAAATAATATAAGGCTATTTAGTTATTTGTAATCTGGCTCTATATTGAAAATAAAATTAAATAAAATAACTTGACCTTAAGGGGGGCTGGGGGTGCCGTTGGGGGGGCAGGGCGCCCCCCTAATATAATGGTTGGGGAAACGCTGGCATTTCTGAATGTTGTTTGCTAGCAAAAATCCGAACATATTACTTGATTTCTCGTCTTGTGGCTCCTTTTTACGTTTATATCCTCTCAGCTCTTCTGAGCATTGCACATTGTAAGCTGCCAAGTTAAGTAATCACTGCATTGTGTAATGCAGACTGTGAGGATCCCTTAATGGAAACCCTTGTCTCCTTTTCTCCGGACAGGAGGATGAGTCACCCAGGAGCGTCCTAGAAGAGATGGGGCTGGCCTAGTAAAAATTTCCAATGCAGTGAAGACAGATGGTAAATTTCGGTACTACTGCGACACATGGGTTTATGTGAAGGGGAGTTTGTGAATGGGTCCAAAGGGTGGGAGGAAAACAGGGGAAGGGTAGGTGGGGTTAATTTTAGTACTACTGAGATCAGCATGTGATTGTATTTCAATTCCAACCTTTTATTTTATTTTATTTTTTGTCTTTTAAATTTTAAAATGGCTGCCTAGCTGGGAGCTCATCTTTCTTAAGAGACACTGTAGAAAGAGAGTTACAGATAGACACTCGAATTTGGCAATCAGAAACATATTTAGAAAAAGGAGTTGAGCCTTGGCAGTTTAACAACAGGTCATGCAATCTCAGCTTTTAGTTTTGTTTCAAAGAGTGATTTATTGTTACATTGCTCAAGTGACCTGCTTTGGAAAAGCTACCTGTAGTAGATTAAAAACCTCAAATTGAATCTTCCTAAATGCCATTACTGTACATCTACTGTAGCTGCTCAGGAAACAAAGACACTGACCATCCAGCCATGTTTATTTGTGTGAGATGCAAATATTTGTACTTGTACCACTTTAAATGAAGTGCTATTGCAGCATATGGACCATAAGTAAATCTTCTAATGGGTTTTTTCTAACGGGTCGATTTTGAGGATATATTCACCAAACGGGAGGAATATTAAATAGACCTTTTTAAATGGCTACGATACTGAATGGGCTATATTGTGCGGTCTATTCATTCTGTTCTGTCCCTTGAGCCACAGTAGTAAAACGTCTGAATGTGTATCACTACGAGAACAGGGCACTGAATCTCAACCACAAAATGGCGCTGCAGCTCTTTCCTGTTTATCTTGGTCTACATCCTGCTTTCCAAAGACGTGTTTCTGATCGTAAGCGTGGCGTTGGAGTTGTAATAAGTAAGGGAGAATTTGTAGCTCGTTTCAGATAACAAAAGAGGGCTTTGATATTAAGTGTGATGTATTTACATAGCTTTTTAAACGTGGTGTGAAATAAGGGAATATTTTGAGATGAACTGTGTTTCTTTTTATTAAAGCAATTGAATAATTCAGCATGAGGGCATGTTTATACCTGTGTAAAATCTGTCAGGTAACCGAAACAGAATTATGTGTGAATGTAATTTTATAAATAATAAAACACAATTTTAGTCTAAACTTTCAAGTACATTGACTTTTTTCTTCCTCATCTGTTTTCATGATTTTTTTTTTCTTTTTTCATGTAATCTTATACCTAATGACAGCAGTTACAGTTTTTAGAGGAAACTTGTGGAGCATTTTGTCCAAACTGTTTGCATGTTGGCTTTTTTTTTTTTTTTACATCCGTCATTCGTGACCTCTGTTGGTGTAATGTTGGCATCCCCAAACAAGACAAAAGGATGCTTTGTCAGGAATGTATTATGTATTGTGTGTGTGTGGAGCAAAGATAAAGAATGCTGAAGAGAGAAAATGAGAGAGAGAGTGCAAGAGAGAGAGTGAGATTGAGTATGTAAGTGGATGAGTCACCAGTCGGTCGCTTGTGACAGTGGTGCAGTGAAGCTGACTGCACCACCATTGTGGCAAGAAACAGACAATGAAGAAGCAATGGAAAAGTAGAAAAAAATATTACAGGTGAAGACACAACTTGTCCATATAGTGAAAACAGACATGCTTTTAGAATAAAAAATTATGTTGATGAAGTCGGAAGTCATAACATTACAGATGTTGAAGACAAAAAAAAAGGTGTTTTCAGTTTTCAGAGCTAATCATTGGTAACATAAGGTGCTTCTTTTTCGACATCTCTTTTCTTTATCTTTCTCGAAGTGTCTTGTTATTGTCTGTTTGTGTTTCTTTGTTGGGGATTTCTGAAAACAGAAATCTGTTGTGTTTTTCCACCACCATCAGTGTGAAGGTGTCAAACGATTTGACCCGCAGCATGATTGCAGCTCTCCCTCCTTTGTCTAAATATAAGCTCAGCTGTTGGTCAGCGTGTCTTCCTTTATCTCCTCAGTGGAGATGGACAGCAGACCATTTCCAGAGACACTGTCATGTGCCTTTTCAGCTTTTCACCCTCCTGTCAAATTGCATTTCTACAGCACTTAGTGACTAATTGTGTATCCTGTGGTTTTTCATGCAAATGCAATGCGTCATCATCTTTTTAATGGATTTAAGATTATAATGCTTGTTTACAAGTCCACTAATGTGTTTTTTCCCCTGATATGCATGCAGTGTTCATGTAGTGCATGAAATTCCACAAAAAATGCTTTATAAATATTACTTTCCTGTGTATATGCAGTTTTAAAGGGTTATTGTTGGATTTTAGGTAAAGCGCTTGTCTTGTTTTTTTCCATGTAAAAATATAAACAAAGTTAAACACATGCAGGTAATTAAAAGTGGGTCTAAAACAATGTATATTTAATGTAAACAATGCTTTTTTTTTTTTTTTTATGAATAAATTATGTAAATGTGACCCTGGACCCGGGCCACATTTTTTTTTTTTTTTTTTTTTTTTTTTTAAAGATTTACTTTTGGCGTTTTATGCCTTTATTTAGATAGAATAGTGTAGTTGGACAGGAAGCAAGGTGGGAGAGAGAGAAGGGGACGACACTGGGAAAGGTCCGTGAGCAAGTCAGACAAGGGTAAAAAAATTTTAAACTGAGATTTATACATCATCTGAAAGCTGAATAAATAAGCTTTCACACACACACACACACTATATATATATATATATATATATATATATATATATATATATATATCCTATCTTTTGATAGGATAGGACAATATTTGGCTGAGATACAACTATTTGAAAATCTGGAATCTGAGGGTGACAAAATATTGAGGGAAAAAAAAAAGCCTTTAAAGTTATCCAAATAAAGTTCTTAGCCATGCATATTACTAATCAAAAATTAATTTTCAGTTCGATCATTTTGACCCAACATATTTTTGGCTATTGCTACAAATATAACCATGCTACATAAGACTTTGTGTAAGGTTTTGTGGTCCAGAGTCACAAATAAGAAAAAAAACTATACATTTAAGGGTAATGTTTACAACACTTTTTGTTGCTGAACATTTAGAGAAATGTTGCAATCTCTTGCTCACCAATGGATCCTCTGCAGTGAATGGGTGCCATCAGAATAAGAGTTTGAACAGATGATTAAAAAAAAAACAACAATAAACCATAAGTAATTTACCCCAGTGCCTTCTATCAGTGAGTGTTTGTGATAAATTCATCATTAAAGGAGAAGTCCACTTCCAGAGCAATATTTTACAGATAATGTACTCACCTCCTTGTCACCCAAGATGTTCATGTCTTTCTTTCTTCAGTCGTAAAGAAATTATGTTTTTTGAGGAAAACATTTCTGCTTTTTTCTCCATATAAAGGACTGATATGGTGCCCCGAGTTTAAACTTCCAAAATGCAGTTTAAATGCAGCTTCAAACGATCCCAAATACAGTTGTAAACGATCCCAGCCGAGGAAGAAGGGTCTTATCTAGCATAACAATCGGTTATTTTCATAAAAATAACAATTTTATTATATTCAAAATAATAATTTATATTCTTTTTAATGTCAAACACTCCTCTTGTCTTGTTCTTCCTGACCTCTGTTTTTTTTCTGGTTCGTGACAGTTAGGGTATGTTGAAAAACTCCCATCTCATGTTCTCCCTCAACTTCAAAATCATCCTATATCACTGTTTTACCTTTTTTGTTGAGGGTGTTTGATCTTCTTTGCATGTTCACTTTGCAAAGACTGGGTCGGAACTTCTGCAGCGATGTAGGATGATTTTGAAATGATTTTTGAAGTTGAGGGGAAAAAATACGATCTGAGTTTTTCGACATACCCTAACTGTCTTGAGCCAGAATACACAGAGTTCAGGAAGAGCAAGACAAGATGAGCGTTTGACATTAAAAAGTATTTAAATTGTATTTTTTTTAATGAAAAGAACTGATCGTTTTGCTAGATAAGACCCTTCTTCCTCAGCTGGGATCGTTTACAACCGCATTTGGGATCGATGCATTTTGGAAGTTCAAAATCGGGGCATCATATCAGTCCAATATGTGGAGAAAAATCCTGAAATGTTTTCCTCCAAAAACACAATTTCCTTACGACTGAAGAAAGTAAGACATGAACATTTTGGATGACAAGGGGGTGAGTGCATTATCTGTAAATTGTTGTTCTGGAAGTGGACTTCTCCAGCTAAAATATGAGTCCTATAATATCGTTCTCTCCAGTAAAAAAGTCATCTTGTCCGAATCAGAAGAGAAATATGTACAGATCAAGCAGAGCGGAAAAAAAAAAAGTAAAACTGGTCTAAATGTGTTGGTGGATGTGAGAGTACACAAGGAGATGGACTTTTTCACTGGAGGAGGTGTTATGGATTTTTTTTTTTTTTGGTCCAGAAGTGACATTTTAAAGTCAAGATGTCTTGATGAATTTGTGCTACTGACTGAGCTTAAGCCTGTATATTCCTTTTAAAGGTACACTTTTATACCCTATCTTCCCCTAAGGTATACCCTAGGTACTAATATGCACCTTGTAGGGATAGATAAGAGGGTTTTCCCCGGTGATTGTATGGATTGTATGTTTACAGTAGTCAGCAATCTGTCTGTTTTCGTTGCATCAATGCCATTTGTTATGTAGAAACTCACAAGATAATGGAAATTCAGGAAACTGACTGCCAACAAAACATACAGGCTCATCCTCAAAGTGGCCTTTGCGGCAGATGTGTTTCCGCAGTGTGTCATTTGATGAGTAAGTCATTGTAATTGCAAAGTTAATCAAACTTGTCTTAGCGATTACCTGAAACAGTGTTTAGCTTCTGCGGAGCACATTTTACGACAGTAAGTATAATATGCTGGTCTCACACTGATGGTTTGATGGATGACTGCCCTCATTTTTCCCCTGTACGAGTCTTTTTTCCATTGATCTGGCACCAGCACATCTCCAGTGGAAACTGAGTTTCTGCCAAGTGCCTCTGCATGTTTTCTCTGTCTCTCTCTCGGTTTCTCCCCCACCTCCTTCCGCCCATCATAATTGCCTGGCCTCTCTGCCTACCTCATGATGAATTTTTAATGTCATGTTGTTACTTCTTTCCCATTATCCTTATGGACAGTAACTCTTCATCCACTGTAAAGAGTGAGTCTCATCCTCTCTTTGCCTTTATAAAGGTAACTCCTGCGAGACCTTTCTGGAAATGGTGCCCTATAGAATCTATCTCTGTCTCTATCAGCAGGCATTTAGTAATACACTGTGTTGTAATTTGGCCTTATTGGTTTGGACTTTCCCCTTTAAATGATGTAAGGTTAGGACATTTTCTTCCATCTGTTTTTCCTTCGGATGACTGCCGGTGCGAGCTGATCTTAGGACAGCGTTTACAGGCAAACCCACCCTAGAGCTTCCCACCTCCATAATGAAATGTGAAGACTGCTCCAGGCCAACACGCTGATGGACTTGGCAGGGATTGTTTTTAGCGTAGGCGGAACATATGGGCTTTCCGTGGGTTTTCCCATTATGCTGATCTTTTTTTCTGCACCGGGGGTGTTGGGTTTTGAGTCATAGAGAATGTCGGACAGATTCGATATTTGATCAAGAGAACAAAGTGCATTTTCATTCCTCTGTTTTCTGGGCAAGCCTTCAGGGCAAGAAAATCATGTTTGTCATTTTGTTTGTGTGCTGGTGCGCAGGTGTCACAAGAGAAGTGTTTTTCTCTTTGATAAGTGCACATGCTTTTTTGTTTTGTTTTTGTTTGTTTTTCTGCCGTTTGTCAGTGTGCAAAATTGGCTGATTGTGCACGATTGGATTTAACACGCATTGTTAGATGTTTCTCTTTATATTTAATTGAATCGGGTGGTATTACAGAGTCTGTTAGACTAAATTTGACAATTACTCTTCCCAGTGGCTGTGCCTGAGTAAGTGAATATGACAAAGGATTGTCGGTGTGTGTTGGAGGCTGAGGGTTCTGCAGTAGAGCGAGTATGACTCACCTCTCAACCATGTGACTCATGAATCATTGCTCCTCCGTGGGCTGCGCTCTCCTTATCAACCTCTCCGTCGCCCCATTCTCTCTATTTCTCTTTCTCTCTGCCGCCCCCACACTTTCTTCATTAACATTATTATTGACTACCTCTCGCCACTTCTCTGGTATCTCTTTATTCAGAGCCTTTTTGTTGTTGATTACAGTTTCACTAGTCATTTCATTAGCCTGTCGTTTTCTTTGTCTAATTATGTTTCCCTGATTTTCTGTCCTTGTTATGAAAACCTTTATTGTTTTCTCTTTTTATTGATTAATTCTTGGGAAATTGTAGCTGTCACTGCTTGTTTGTTTCCAGCATTGTCTTGAGTAGTTGTTGTTGTTGTTGATAACATAGTGAATTGAAAATTCCTGATGCCAAGTGTTTAAGTGCTAAGGACTCTGCATATGAAGGTCCTTTTTCACAAAATCGTCTTTGATTGCTGTCGTTGTACCTTTGAGGTTGTCATGTAATCACAAAATAAATATAAATATGAGTTGCTAAGTACAAGATTTACTCGGCCTCAGGCCATCCTAGGTCTATATGACTTTCTTCTTTCAGATGAATGAAATCTGAGTTATACTGAAAAATGTCCTGGCTCTTCCAAGCTTTATAATGGCAGTGAATGGCTGTTGAGATTTTGAAGTCCAATAAAGTGCATCCATCCATCATAAAAAGTGCTCCACGAGGGGTTAATAAAGGCCTTCTGAAGCAAATCGAAGCGTTTGTCTTAGGGGTGTAATGGTACATGTATTTGTACCGAAAATTTCAGTACAGGTCTTTCGGTTCGGTACGCATATGTACTGAACAAGTACTAGGGATTCTCAAATAATATTGAACCATTCAGTACGACATCCATGGTTCAATACACGTTTGTTAATTGTGGTTTTTCGGTTTTGCATTTAAATAATTTCATTGTTTTATTTCTCTCGGAATTTGCTGCGTATGCCCGTGATTTCACAGAGATGAGGAAACACACAGAGCATCTTCCCTTCTAATGACATGCAATGATAAGCCTTTCTAAACCTGTTGTCCCACAAAAGAGTTATAAAACAAAAGTTTTTAATTCACAACATCAGTCGAATGTTTAAAATAACTTCCTTTTGTGATCTGATGTGGCTTCGTATCACAGAATGAGGCAGACAGTATATTCTATAGTAATATTCTTTGTATGTCGATTATCAGTGGCTTACAGATATACTTAATCATTATGAAAATACACAAGATGGCTTGAAGAACACAGATAAACCATATATTACTGCAGACAATGCTTATTGTCCTTACATTTCAAAACGTTTAACGTTATATCTTGATTTTATTCAGTTACAGCGATAGCGATGCCTTTATTCATATTAGAGATTTCCTGCCTGGAACGGAACGTAATCAGTGCTGCTTCTTTGACGCATATGTGGATTTTCTGCATGAGAACGCCCTCTGGCGTCCAGTATGAATGTTACCCATCCTATTTTGCGTAAAAATCGAAAAAATAATACCTCTCTCAAAAGAAATAGTAAGCAGACATAATAATCCACGCTTTTTTTAGTGTACAGATGTTTACAGGAGTATTTTGTTGTTAATTTGTTGCAAAAAAAAAACACACTGATGTGGCAAACTATTAGAACCGAACCGAAAACTGTGGTTAAAAACCGTGGTACGTATTGAACTGTGGACTAACTGGACTAACTGCATGTGTGTGTTGCATCCCTAACAAGTAAAGTTGTTTTGTTTTTCAGGAAATTCAAACAATAAATAGCGTTTTGACAGTCTTTGATGTGGCATGACAAATCGCTGTATAAACACCTCGGAGAGCCCATTCTGGGACGCTTCAGAAACGCGCTGGTATAAACACAAACAGTGACTACAGTCGCTGCCATTAGGTTCAGTGGCCGCGTCAGAGCTGTAACGTGCTACAGACATGTGCATCGTAAATCGTAAGTGTTTCAGCCGTGGAAAGACGCCAACAAACAGCTGGAAATAAAAATAAAAAAAAATCACATTTCATTTACCTCAGGCAATTCATCAGTGTCCACAGCTCGTTAGTTCACTAGAGAAATAAAGTCTAGAGAAGAGCATTTTGTGAAATATTACACAAAATACTCATAATATTTTACTTTACATTTTAGTCTTAATTATTAAATGTATGTTTAAATGAATCTGTTATGACAGCCACTGTGTAATTGAATATGTTTTAACAAAAAGATTTTTTATAAGTTAATTTAAAAACTGCGTTGTGTTAAGGTTGATTATTATATTTAAAAATAAATAGTAAATATAGCTGCAAGCAGCGATGACGGGCCCTCGCCGCCAGTGCATCCGCAACCCTGGTGCCATCAGAAAAACGGTGCCCAGCAGGCACATGCATTGACAGTAACCCTGTACCAGTTTGGATTGAAGGGTCACAGCAATGAAAGGGTTAAAAGCAAAGTGCTTGTAAGTCATTCTGGTACACTGAGAATGAGCTGAAAAAGATTCCTTATCCTATGAGGTCATCTTGTGTTCATCCTTGGTATTACGGTCTTCATGTGCTAGTTTACAAGTGTGATATTTTAAATGTTTCTGCGGTCTCTGAAAACATGATAAACATATTTCCTAAGAATGACTTGTTTTTCATATTTAAAAAGTTGTGAAGAGTTAGGATAATGCATTTTAAATGCACTCTGTCTTTCTCTCTCTCTCTGTCACACACACACAGCCACTCAACTACCTCAGTCACACTTACACACACACATACACAGACTTAAGCCCATCCCCCGACACAGAGTTAGAGTGAGAGGAGATGTTTAATAGTTTTTTAATTTTCTTTTTTTTGTAGACTATTTTATATCGATGGAACTAAGCATTTATTTCTCAGAATGAGTAGTTCTATGTATGAAATTTTTTTTAAAGTGTTTGGATGCTGCATTTTAATATTACAGTTATGTTTTTTCTGCTAATTTCAAAAAATCACTATAAATCAACCGTTCAAATCCGCTCACAATTTAACATCTTCAGTATGTTGGCATCATGTTTACAAAGTTTGGTGTGAACTACTTATTCCTGCTTGGAGGAGTATGAATTTGTTTATAGCCTGATTTTTCCAAAAATCCACATTCAAATCAAAATAGCAGACTTCCTGTTGGTCGCAGCCAATGGGTGTAAATTAGAAAGTTGTCCGGCTTGATGAGGCCGATGTACATACCAATTTTGGTGTCTGTAGCTAAAACTAACCCCCCCACTTTTGAGAAAAGGTGGCGCTATAGAGCGCCTCCTCCACGCCCGTTTATGAGCCTTTCCCAGTGTCTAACTATCATTAATATTGATGTGTGTGTTGAGTTTCATGAAAATCTAAGCTTATTAAGTGGCCCAAAAGCACAGGAAACAAATGTTAAAGTTTGACACGTTGCCATGGCAACAGCATTTAATGTATCCACTATCCCTTTACAGATTCTCATCGGCTGTGTTTTGACATTATTCTGATGAAGTTTGAAGCAAATCGGGTAAAAATAACCATGTGATATCAAAGCACTTTTAAAAGAGACACACTTCCTGTTGCCAGTTGGTGGCGCTATAACTTTGACTCCTAATAGTCACATCTATGTGATCGGCATCATACAACGAACAAACCGCTGAAGTTTAATCCGAATCAGACAATGTGTGCAGTAGTTATTAGCCATTTCCTGTTTCTCATTTCTCGCCATAATTTCAACGCCTCGCCACAGCCAAACCGTTCAAGATATCAAAAATCCCCTCACAATTTTTCATCCCCTATGTCTTGAGATCAGGTTGACCGAGTTTGGTGGCAATTGGGTAAAAAACCTAGGACTAGTATATCAAATTCCAGAGCATGCGTTTTTGACAAAACCCAGAATAACCAACTTCCTGTTGGGATTAGCTAATGACATAGAGTGCGAAAGTTGTTCAACTTGATGAGTTCTATATGTGTACCGAGATTCATATGTGTACGTGCAAGTATGTGTGCTATATTACCCTCCAAATTCCAGGGGGCGCTGTAGAGTCCCCTTGCCACGCCCATGTACCAGTCTCTGCCCGGCCCTAATGGCCGCAGATTCCAAGGTGTGTGCCAATTTTCAAGAGTTTTTGAGCATATTAAGGGCCCCAAAACCCCCCAAAACCTTGAACAAAAAAAAGTCGTAATAATACGACTTTCAGGGCTCGGGCCCTAATTAAATGTAAAGCATAAGCTGAGCTGGATTTTTATCACTAAGAAATTTTTTATTATAACTGAATGTATTTAAAATAAGAGCAACTTGTTCAGTAAACCACTGTTCATAAAAAAAAAGTTTAGTTTTTCCCCCTGCTGTCCCAAACTGTGATGTTAAAACCGAGGAATATTACCGAACTGTCATATTTGTGTACTGTTACACCCCTAGTTTGTGTAAGAAAAATATAAACTTTTTAACCATAATCGGTTTACACACGTTCATGAGAGAATTGCATTCCAGTGGATGACATAGGCGAACAAGAGAGCAAAACAAAACACCAGTCATGAATTAGAAGTACAAAATGGGGATTTGTTAACAAAATTGTCTCAGGATTTTGATATAAGCCAGGACAAGACTGGTTTTCCTTGGCTGTAAACAACTTGGTTCTCATAGCATATTGTCACTGGAGTTTACATCCGACGACATCCACAGGCACACAACTCTGTCATGATCACGCATACGACAGTTAGTGGAAGCTTGAGATTACTGTCTATAAAATTTTAAATGTGGATATTTTTCTTACACAAACGCATTGATTCACTTCAGGAGGCTTTTATTGACACCCCTGAGCAAGGTGAAGTACTTTGCATGATGGATGGATGCACTTTATTGGACTTCAACATTTCAACAGCCATTCACTGCCGTTATAAAGGTTGGAAAAGCCAGGACATTTATTAATATAACTCCAATTGTATTCATATAAAAGAAGTCATATTCCCCTGGGTGGCTTGAGGGTGAGTAAATCATGGGGAAATTTTCATTTTATGGGCAACTGTCCCTTTAAAGGCTGGGACACATTAAGCTGACTTCAAAGAACCGGCACTGACTCGTTTGCTAGACTGTGCATCCAATCAGAGTTCTTGATGCCACCGACGTGAGCCCAACAAGAGCTGACGTGTGGAACACACCAAACGAATAGATGCTTGCCCATGGTCCGACATTGACCAACGACCGTCAACTTGGTGTGTCCCTGTCTTAAGTTAGAGCCACAAAAACTGTACTGGTAAAATGTTTTACTTATTTTAATAAAAAAAAATAGCTTTGCAGTTTTGCTTCTTGGGCAAATTAATCTTATATTGTTTTTTTTAAAGACTAATTAAAAACTCATTCGAATCATTTATTATGGTGTGGTCACTAATTAAACATGATCAAGGACTAAACTAATTAGTTTAGGCTTTGTGTACTGTATATGGACTTTTTAATGCAGATGAGACAGATTTTTTTTTTTCCCCCGGTAGTGAAGTTTATTTACATGAATGCAAAGCAAACCTCCTAAACATGTCTCATGTGGTGTGATAGTGGGGCATCTCTCCCTTAGAACAGCCTTCCTTGCTGAAAGTCTTTGATTGCACACAGCAGTCCTAGTGGGACTACTAATGTGCTCAGTCTCTCATTAGTCGAGACCCCTGCCCCACTTGCTTCCTTGTTACATAGCCCACACTTTCACTTCATAATCCATTTCAACAGTAAATCTGTCCTCCGGCCCTATTGTAACATCCTTTTGTCTCTTAATAATGTGTGTGCACATACATGTCTGCAATTGCTCACGTACGGCATATCAAAGCTAAGAGAAAATTCGACCTGGCATGCAATTAGGCAGACGTTATGTGGCATTGATTGGCTCTGGGGCTCACAGTTTGTTGGGCTAATTGCTGATCAAATGAGCTCATTAGAGAGATCATCTTTGAAAGATTTGCACTCTGGGACTGTGAATGTTCATGTTTGACTTCCTTCCCAACTCTGTATTGTATTGGTGCTATGTGCAAATGTTGTTGTTGTGAAAGTATATTTCTTTCAGTTATAAAGCTATTATGGTATTATGATCTAGTAATGAAACAAGGTAGTGTTTAATTTGAGTGTGCCATATCCAGGAACCATTAGTGTGTATGAGGTGTGTGCATGTTCTTTCCAAGAAGAAATTAAAAAACAATCTTAATAAAAAATAGTCAAGTTTATTTAGTTCTCTCTGTGTAGCAAAACTAGTCATCAACATGCGGTTATTTACATCCAGCAAACGCATGTTTATTATGTTACGTACAAGATACATCTAGAAAGGACATAAACATTTTTTCCTCGCACAAGACTTAACGGCATTTTTACTTGGATACACTAGTCATTCATCTTTTTTTTATACTTTTTTTCAATGCTCATAATGTCTTCAAAGAAGCAACACATTTTAGATGCAAGTTTACAGTAACGTGCAGAATCTTTACTCCTTCACTGTTTCAGCTATTCTCAACCATTTTTTCCCCTAGCTTTCATCTGACAGACTTTCAAATCATTTAAAGAAAATTAGAACGGTGTATGCCTCCCCCTTACTTTTGAGTATTCTTTCTTTTTAAGATTGAGAAGCACCCGTTTACTTTTTTAATCATTTTATTTGGGACTGTTTTAGCCAGTTGATTTTTTTTTTTTTTTTTCCTGATTTACATTGATTCACATTGATCCACATTGCTTCCTTCCCAAGTGAACATTAATTGTTTAATAGATTGTCTATGCTATTTTGATTGAGCTCTCATTGGCCCGGTGATTGATTTTGGTAAGATGTAGGCCTAACTATCATTGGGGTGAGGGTACTCTTGAATAAACCATTAACATTTGACACATTTAAAACCACAAACATTAAATATGTTTTTAGTTATCTTCATATATTTGTTTTATTTGTAAAACATGTTGAAAGGCTAATCACTGCTTTTCAGTTTTATGAGCTTGAGAACAAACCTTTCAGCCAGTCTGTGACAAAAATGCTGCTCATCTGAAAAGGGGAAGAGAGTGTCTTAAGGCAATTAAAAGTTGTATTCAAAACAGCTTCTACGAAATAATAAATTTGTTTCTTAGAAATCGTTGGAATGTATGAATGTCCTTTGCACCAACTTTCTATCTTTTTTGCGTAAAAAACAATGGTATAAACACATCGAAGGAAAAATTCAAAATGCAGACAGCGATAAGAAACTAATTCTATGTACAAGACTTAGAGTGTGTCCTCTTTGTTTCACAAGGGAACGCACAAATGGTAAATGCTCAAGCAGAATACTCTGAGGTACAAGACTTAATACATTTGGTGTATAGAATAAACAAAATGTATATTTCCACCATTATGGCACTGTGATGGTTTCTCTGTTTGAATAAATCTACGTGTTTGCGTTCTTTAAAGGTGCAATTAGAATTTTTTTTTTTTTTGCTATCCCGCTATGTTATGATCAATGATATTGACCACTGGGATTTGAAATGTTCAAAATATATAAAACAAAACAGAAGATACTTAAGACTTAATAATGGAGTTGCTTCCATATAATGGCAAGTCTTTCAAGATTTCATCTTGAATGTCTTTGTACTGGATGAAAACATGGTGCTATCTGCTCCTTTATAAAGGCCTTCTAGGGGCAGGCAGAACTTCAGCGTTGGGTATTTGAGAGATTTAAGAACCCTTTCCTCTCACCGCTCTAGTAGCTTTGCTGGTCGTTCAGTCTCTCCAGGGGGAGGAGGGTGGAAGATGTGATGGACATGAAGATCCTGAATATGTTCTGTCCTAAAGGTAAACTTCGAATGTGAAGCGAATAAAAGAGTATGACGGAACTTATTTCAGCAAAAGAAACCAGAACATAAGTTGGCCATGAACAGTCTTTAAATTGTTCCCTTTCGCTTTCTTCTCCTCCTCCTCCTCCTCCTCATCGCTCTCTTTTGTTTTTCCCACCCAGTCTGCTCACTGAAACATCCTGGGATGTTTCATGAAGACCCTCTCGATGAAGTTCTCCAGCTCCTCTTCGCTGTCCTGAGGCGGCTGCCTCAGTGGACTATAGTAATCATCCTCCCGGGTGACTACAGGAGCTCGGGCTGGGTAATAAAAGGACGGCCAACGACGCGGAGGCGACCGGGGTTTAGGCATGGGTACGGCTTTGAAAGTCCGAGGGTGAGGGAAGTAGAGGTTTCGCTGGAAGGCTGGTTGGACTCTTTGGCGTGCCTGCGCCCAGGGTCGGGACTTCCGTCTGGGGGAGTAATCGAAGTCATAGTCCAGTGAGTTACCCAAGACGTCATTGATGGAGAAAGAAGGCTTGGGATAGTAGCGGGATTTTGGTTTTGGAGATGGGACGTAGATGGGGTAATATCCCCGGTAGGGTTTTTGATAGAAATTGTAGGAGGGGTAGGCACGAAAGGGCCACTGCTGCCTCGTCCAAATGTCTTGCTTGCTAGGCTTGACCGAAGCCCTGTCTTTGAACCAGGCTTTTAATGGATTTGTGTTCGGTTGAGGAGGCTTTGAGGGAGGAGGTTTACGTAACAGCGTTGAAGGTGCGACGGGGGCTGGAGGTGGCACGAGAGGACGTTGCCATGGGAGATTTTCAGGAGCATCTTTTTTCTTCTTCTTCTCCACGTCGTTAATGATGTCCACCACATCGTCTGCAGGAAGGTGCAGCTTGCTGGAGATCTCGATCAGCTTATCGATGGTC
Source organism: Labeo rohita (assembly GCF_022985175.1). Lineage (NCBI taxonomy): Eukaryota > Metazoa > Chordata > Actinopteri > Cypriniformes > Cyprinidae > Labeo > Labeo rohita. Next base: position 34,842,709 of record NC_066875.1, read on the forward strand.
TGTGGGTCGATGTCGTCATCGTCATCACTAGTCTGCTCCTCATCGGAGCGCTTATCTTCTGCGCCATTGTTGTCCTGGTACTTTTTCTTGTCTTGTTTCACGATGTATTTCAGGAGCATGTCAGATGCAATATCTGCAAGCTTTTCTTCCTCCGCTTTGGCTCTTTGTGCCTCTGCCGCCTGTCTGCGTACTTCCTCTTGCTCCGCTTTGGCTCGGGTTTCCTCTTCTTCGGGACTCAGCTGTTCATCGTCCTCTTGATCTTCCTCGACTTCTTCCTCTGGGTCAGCGAGGTTGTTGGTAAAGTCATCCATGAAGTTGCCTCCTCTTTGTAAGGGCTGGATTTTGTTCTTCTCTTGTTCGAGCTGCCACTTTATCTTCTTCTTGGACAGCGCTAGGTCATTGCCTAAAGCTTTAGGCTTGATCTCGTTGTTCATGAGGCCATTGCGGTCCAGGTAATCAAAATACTCCCCACGACCCTCCCTCAGACCTGTGTTCGTGTCACGCTCTCTTTTCGTGGCTGTGCTGTAGCTCTGGAACTCCTCTAACATGGATTCCAGACTCTTCACTTCCTCTGGACTCAGCTGCTCTTCCTCCTCTGGCTCCTGCTTCTCCTCCTCTTTGATCACCTCCTCTTTTGTGGGCCTCTCCTGTGTGGCCACCTGCTCTTTCAATGGCACCGTCTGACTGGTGGTGCGGCTCGTCACCTTCTCTGTTAGCCGTTCCTCCTCCTCAGCCCTTTTTTTCTCCTCTTCCTCCTCTCGTTCTTCCTCATCTTTTCCTTGCGCTGCAGCAGCTGCCATGACCAGCTCCAGCTCTTTGTGGCCATCTCTGTCTCTGTCTGCGCCCTGGAGGTCCTTCTCCTTTTCCACTTCCATTCCCCCGTCTTCTCGTTCACTCATCTTTTCCTTCTGGGGCTGGTTGAGGGCCTCGAGAAGGACCGCTGCTAGGGTTCTAGGATCCACGTCTTTGAAAAGCTCATCATCTTCTTCATTTTCCTCATGTGGCGTGCCCTGCTCCTCGGCTGGTTGAGTATATTGAGCCTGTTGCTGAGCAGAGGAGGATGCTGCATAGTTTTCACTTACTGTGTTTCTATCTGTTGTCACTGGACTGAAGGTTGCAGGCTTGACTGTGAGACTAAATAACATGAACAGGAAAATGAAGGGGACATTTGAAGCTTGTTGGCACCAGATCATGACCGCACATATGTGTTGAACCTGAAAGACAGAATTTAAAAAATGGTCAAAGATCAAATATTTATATACTGTTTTGATGTACTTCTGTGATTAGTTGTACTAGAATAAATTAATTTAGGTACAAACATCACACATCCATGCACAGCTCAAGATGAAGATTTTTCTCAGGTAAGATGGTGGACTCGTTTTGTGATTCACTTCTTTGCAGACTGCCTGAGTGCAACACACACTGTATATTAACTATAAATTTGTGCAGTGTCTTGCCTTTGATACCTGAGAGCATTTCATGCCCCATTTGTTCATTTGTGAAATGGAAGAACTAATGTTAATGTACACAAAAAATACTACCCCACCCCACCCCCCAGTGAGGATTTTTCTGTTCTGGAGAGATCATTCTAACAAACCATATTTATATTTTGTATAAAAATGGTTTAATCATTGGAGGGAGGTATATTTTGTTATGCTATAATTTATGTTTTATTGCCTACTGCTTAGCTGATTTTGCAAAGGCGTTCTAATTGGCTCTGCGGCTTGAGCTGGTGCGGTTCGTGAGGGCTCTGAAGCGCTTTTGTGCATGTGATTGCTCGAACACGCGGCGCGGTGCTAATAAGGTATAGGAGGAAAAGCGCCTTAGCGGGGAGCCCTTCCGATGCGTGGGAGGTTAATGAGTAAGCAATACAAAGACGATCAGTGGATCACAGTATGATCATGCAAAGCAAGTTTGAGATTAAAAAAAAAATAAAATAATGAAAATCTCCATGGAATTTAGATTTTAACGCTTTGGAAGCGCAAAAACAAAGAACGTGAATAAAAGAGCATTCTTATCTCACTTTCACTTTGCAATGGCACTGAAATGAAACAATCCTAGAGCTCAATGTTGGTCATCACGACACAGTTGTTTATTGTTAAATCTGGATATGTGCTGGATTCCCCCTCGTTGCACGATAAAACACTGCAGCAATCGTCAAATATGTGCCAACTGGCTTAGAATGCATGAATTTGCACGTCTAAAGTTTGCCATATGTAAAATGCTGCAAAAACTTTAACTCATTTTTATTAAAAAAACAAAAAACAAACAAAAAAAAAAACAGCAGTCTATCTATTCTACAATTTGGAATCATCCACTTTTATTGGTCTTCTTAGAACCATGTCTCCACAATGTAACCACAACTCTAACGCCCTCTTTCACTGCCGCCAATGACAGAGCACACTGGGGAGTTCTCATCAACAAAGCACGTAAGTAATCCGGCTCTAAGAAGCCTTGTCCTCAAGTAGGCCTATAATCTTCTGCTTTAAAACAGATCTATTAGATCTATTAGAACGGAGCCATACTGCTATCACAGATTGAACCCAAGCAACAACATTTGAAACATGGAAAACACATGAATGCTCTGTTGTTAAAATTTCATGTCAACATTTGTCTGCTCCATATGAGCAGGTGCTTATAAGTATGTACAATTAAAGTCAAATTAGACTTCAAAAGGCAAAAGTCAAGGCAAGCCAAAGCACAACAACATGTTTTTTTTTTTTTCTCAGTGTCTCTCGTGTGCTTATGTGATTGGATTCGACGTTGTTATTTTGGGTATCTGATGCTATGGTGATGAGAAAGATGATGAAAGCATGAGCAAGGGCGTGGTAAAAATCATTATGAACGCTGTGCCATTGATCCTCCCCGTCACCTTCATCATTAAGTGCAAAAGTCGTCATTGCAATATTTGGTGTCCTTAAAGTGGTTTTAGTAAGTTGCATTAGCTTCTAAACCAATAATTGTATAATATAGATTTTATTAAATGCTATACTTTCTACATTACATTTTTCCTCAGCTCCCCTTTTTTCAAAATGTTTTAGAAAGCATTTTACTACACATCACTAATTTTTCAGTTTTTATTCTTATTATTATTTAGCCACTTAGTGTTTTTTTTTAACTTGTCAATTACTGTAGCAAAATATTTACGTTCTTAATTTGTTTCTTCTGTCTAGAATAAAATAACTACTTATTTTCCCACGACGTCTGCCATTACTGTTGCCTGTTACTATAAAAAGAAAGCCGGGACTTACCGGGAATCCTGTCAGTTGCAGCGCGGTCCGACGCACCAATTGTGTCCTCTTCAAACTTTTGTATTAAAGTTATTCTCGTGACTTACGTGTAAGAATCCGCTTCAACAACAAATTCTTTGTTTGAATGTTGCTGTTTTGTTTGTACAGTGATTTCGTTTGTATAAGCCGTATGGTTGGCTTTTCTTGCACGGCGCTATGGGGATATTTTCAGTACCACGGTCAGCTCTCCGTGTTTTTATTTCGGCCCCACTGCGCCCACGTGACCGCACGTCACTCTAGCTCATTGACGTCACCCTCTCCATTGATAAGAATTTTCGTGCTGATCGAACCCCGAGTCTTCGCTACGCTGCAGTGCCCAGATGAATGGAAGGAAACGGGATGAATGAAATAGTACTTTTTTTCGCCGGGTAGAGAGGGATAGACAACACGGCGAGCGCGAGACCGGTCCCTTCCAGATGCAGCTGCATACTGACAGCGCAACACAAAGGAAGCAACGATCCTCATCACGATGTGCATTGCCTCACTAGCAAAACGTATAAATGCAATTACACCATGAAATTCACAGAGGAAACAGCTGGCGCTTGAATCGTCAGTGCATGGTGAAAAAGCGACCCCAAATGCGTATTATACATGTTTTGTCTAATTTAGATTTATTGAGTAGCTAATGTGCCTCTTCCGCACCCAGGTCGTGACATTATGACAGGATGTTTTGAGATGTATAATTACTGAAAGCTGTTGCAAACGTTTATTTACGAGGCCTAATAGACAATAAACATTTAAAGTACCGTGTTTTTGTGTACTTTGTTGTTATCCATTGTGAGCTCTCTAAAATTACAACGTGATGCAACGTCAAAATCCAACCTGAGATGACAGGTTATGGTATCTTAAAATAATCTCGAGAAGTTAACACAATTTCAGTTAATAATAGCCTGCTGTTTAGAATGCATCATTGCAGACAACGTTAATATGGCACATCTAATGTAATGTCGTTGTTGTTATGTCGTTCTATATTTAATGCACATTTATTTTCTTTAATGGTGATCTTCATTTTAGCCTTTGAATAAAAAAGCAATTTCAGCAATAATTTAATTTATCATGAGTGCAGGAGTGTTTGCAGTCATGGTTTGCATGAACACTGACACCTTGTAGTGTGTTAGGAGTGTAGTGTGTTGAGATAGTTAAAGAGACTCTATTCGGTAAACGCAATGTACGAGCAGTCGGACAAGTGAGAGAAAACATTTGCTTTTGTCAGCAGTAGTTTTCAGTTTGAACGAACTTAGAACTTCATTTTTAAAACCCTAGTTCACCCAAAAAGATCATTCTGTCATTATTATTCACCCTTATGTTTTTTAGAAGATGTTAGGAACAGTCTCAGTCACCGTTCACTTCCATCTTTTTTCCGTACTAAGTCACTCACATCCACAACATACTTCAGTGCAAAAAAAGGTCATGAGTGAATGATGAAAGCACTTTTATTTCCTTTAAACAACTTATATGTCCATAGTATCTATACTAAAATTAGAATGTATAATAATAAAGAATGAGGTGTTGCAATAATTTTTCCATTTTTCATTTTCAAGCTTCCTTTTATCATGTTTCCAGGTGGAACACATCTTTTTTCTTTTGAAAGGAAAATTGTTCATTTTGCACGTATTAAGTGTCATGCTGCAGTATCTCTAGTGAAATTGTATTACAGGGCTAACCAACGTGCTAGTTCTGTACGTGCAACTTTGTTGCCCCTGGGCGACACTTATTTATTTAGTGTGGTTTCCAAGAAAAGGAATGCACAAAGTACCGTTGACAAAGCCGCATCTGACAGGTAATTAGCTTAACAGGTAATTAGTATATAGGCTACACTTATTCACGTACCTGAAGGAATGTACAAAGCCATTAGTTCCAAAACTGTACGATGCGCTTTTTTCCTGCAATCTGTCCAAGCGTTCTTTTAATTGTACTTCCCCCGCCTGTTTTCTTCAGACCATGAAAGGAGGGAGCAATCTTATTCACAAAAATGCGGGATGATCCTGGCACTGGCTTTTCATTTCTTGCCTTCATTTTTCTTCATTACCATTCTTCATTACCAAAAGTTCTTTTGGCTCACTCTAATAGTACGACAGCTTAAGGGCCATTAGTAAAATTATTTTAGACGTCCTTAAACCTTCCTTTCACTTGTGTAATTAAAAAAACGTTTATATATCGATCTAAAGTTTTAATGCCATTTCTACCTCCATTGTTCTGCTCATTAATTCAGGACACAATGCAGAATATCAGTTTTAAGGCGTTTTAATGTGTGACTTGCCATGTTTTGTTTAGTTTTGTTTACGCGTACAACGTTAATGAGTATTTCCATAATAAAAGTTAGGAGAATCCTGCCATGTGGATTCTTTCAGAATGTCTGTAGTATTAAACATGAACGAATTGGATTAGCTCATGGTAAGAACGAGTTGACAGTGGCTTTACATGGCTGTCGAAAAAGATAGTGTTTCTGCAACCAACTGTCTGTTTACGTTAACTTCACCCAGGGGACGTCGATTGTCTCACAGGAGCGGGCGACTGAAGAAGTACGTTCTGCCTCAGAGAATGAACAGCACTCTCTTGACAAATGACCTATCCCACGATGATCTCCTGAAGCCGAAAGAGAAATTCTTCCACCTCCATCATTTCCGCCCTGTGCTGCGTAAGTCGCAGGATGGGAAACGCCGCGTTGGCGTTCTTTGCAAAGGCGGCGGCGGTGCAAGCTGATCGTTTGTTCTCCTGGCTCTGACTGGGAGTTAATGATGTCTTGGTGTTCCCCCAGATGAATCTCTCTCGCTACAGCAAGCATAATTTCAGCACCCGAAGCCTTCCAAGGGCGCTTTTTTAAAAAATTAATCCATTTATAATCGATTCAGACAGCTAACCGTGGGAGGGATGCCCTTAGATTGGATATGTGACAGAGGCTTCCTGCCCACGCTTACGTTCAAACAAAGCGAAGCGAGACTTGCTAACACAAAGTACTATCCAAACAGAGTTCCCCTGTCAGTTTGACAACGCGCGAGCACCACCTTCCCATTTTAATAAGGCCTGCAACTCTTAACCTTTGTGTAAATGTTTTAACATTAAGATTCAGGGTTGTTCTAATTAAATGAACAGTGAATACAAAACCCAGGCACATTAATTAACACAATATCCCTCAGTTGGCCTAGTAGAAGGCAATATCTCTTGCTTTTTATCCACATTATGTTTCAGTGCAGAAGTAAGCTGTTGGTAATGTCTGGTAATGACAAACAAGCTACAGCCAGCCTAAGCTGGTTGGCTGGTCTTAACTGGTTTAAGCTGGAAGTGGACCAGCTAAGGAAGTGGCCAAAACCCCTCTAAAACCAGCCTGATAACTAGCTATGACCAGTTAGGACCAGGCTGGATGACTGTTTTTAGCAGGGGTTCGACTTCCAGGTCATAAACGCCATAGGGAGATAATGAGAAGAATAACAAAGTGCAGTAAACGTAAAACTGTTCGCACTACAAACCACTGTGTTCATAATTAAGATAATACATTAAAATAATGTGGTAAGACACACCAGTTTGCAATATCAAGCAGCAAAATAAGCTGTTTTGTACAGTTAAAAACAGCTGGAGGTGGATGAGACTGGAAGGCAGACACATGCGGGCCCCCCAAAGTTTTTTTTTTGTGTGTGTGTGTGCAATTCCCATGTAGTCCCAAGCAAAGCATGCTTATTTTTTTATTTATCAAATTTATTTTTTAAATTTGACTTTTCCTGTTTTCATGCATGCTGTAGGTGATGGACGAAAAGTAGTTTGACGAATAGTGTGCAGGCATTGTACATTATCAACCAATCATGGCATGAGAAAAGGGGGGGCTCTACCGACAATGGTCAAAGCAATGCAAGTATGTGTACATATAACGTGTAAGAACTGTAGAACGCATGTCAATTGGACAACAAAGCCAACTACTGGACATTTTAGGCAAATGTCTGGGGAAAAAGAGGACTTATGGTCACCCTACCCAACACAAATGGGTTACGTAAATTTTTATTCAGGTTGATTGCATGTAATGAAATAAAGTTGTGACAAGATGTTCAAATTGCATTGCATTAGCTCATTTTAATAAAGTAAATTGAGGCAAGCATCGAAAATCATGTTATAGTTAGTCATAACATTTCCGTTGATGTTATCATTAGGCCGAAGTTATATGATGATGATGATGATGATGATGATGATCTTCTCATAATAATCTAATAGCTTTTGCTGAGGTAGTACAGGTCATGTCATCAACAAAGCTAATGTAATGGTTTAAATGTGTGCTTAATAGATATTTGCACATTTGTACACAGCCATGAGAATAAATAATGTAGCAGTGTTGGAAAATGAAGTGCCAGTGAAGTGACGTGCAGATCCATATTTATGGAACCGTACACATCTGTGGTGGGAATCATATATATGCAATTGTATATTCTTTTAAGACTGTTAGAGTGAACAAACAGCTGTGGGTGCCCACACTAAATGACCTTTAAAATGCCATAATAATTTTCCATTGCGCATATGGATCGTCCTCTGAAATTGCCAGCGATGGAATGTAGTCATACATAGATATGAGTCAGACTAACGCTGCCAATACACTACACAATCTGGATATAATACAATGTATATAATGCAGCTCTTACGAAGCACACATTCAGCTTTTTAAATTTTATTAAGCCTTTTGTTATGACTGCAGCCTTACAAGCTCTGTGTATGTTTTTTTTTCTTTTAAATTATCATTCTGCCAAAGAAACTTTTTTTCCCTCCAAGTTTCAATCAGTGATCATATATAAATGAATGATTCAGTACTTGGCTAGGCTTATGTAACTGCTTTAGAGCTGGGCAACATGCCACTATGTATGGGGGGCAGTGAGATCTGTCTTCTGTCGATTTTACAGCAGAGTATAGACTTTTTTATGCTGTGTTTTTGTCATGAAAATACATGCATAGAGAGAAATTTACTTGATCAGTTTTTCATTTGGATTCCTAATGAAAATTTCCCACTAAATAGATTTTTTTTTCATAAATAATGATATAATGGGAACATATTATTTATAACTTGTAAAAAGGCAAAAAAAAATTGGTAACTAGAGGAAATAATTTTGACAAGCTAATATTTGCAATGCACTTCAGTGCTCTGCACATCCGGACACTTATGAAGCTGTTTAGATTTCCTCTATGGCTACTTGTCTTTGAAATAGCATGCCATTTACTACCTCCCTGCAGATTCAATTTAGAGTGAAAAATCACAGCCTGACGTGATTTATAAGCGTCCACACTTTTGATGAATGGCCTACATGACATTAATGTTGGAAGATCAAAAACATGGCTTACAGAATCACTTTTGACACATTCGGGGTCCCAGTGCACCATTTGAATATTCTTTTACCACAGACGATTTGACAGCTAGAAGCAGATAGAGACCAAACCAGACAAAGGCAGCTATCAAGGAAGAAAAGAACATGCTGAATGATTAATTTTCCCCTCCTCTTGAGCCTCCAGGACGAGTGCCCTTTTTAGTGTCATTGATATTGATACATATCCTATTGCTCTACAGAAGAGCAGCAGCTTTGCAGTATAAAACAATGAAATGCTGTGTATCTTAATGCATAAACAAGATTTAAATAATGCCCGTTCGAAGATGTAAGCATATCCATTGCAACAAAGTGAACACAACACATGATCACTTTGGAAAGTTAATATTTGTATCCCGCTTTAATATGATTAAGGTGAAGTGATTTAACATTGTTTAATATACATTGGATTTAAAAAATAAATAAATAAATAAAATAAAAACGGGGACAGAAGTTTCTTTTTATGTTTCAGCAGCTGTCGTTTCTCTCATACCTGCTGTTTTTTTAATCTCCACAAACTCTTAATGAAACACTCTGTCTTTGCTTGCATTTTTTAATTTCTAAGCCTTGGAAATTACTTTAGTTACAAACTATACAGTACAAATTGTGGAAGTGATTTCAACATTTAAAGCCATTTTTGCATTAGCTGTTCTACGTAAAGAGGAACTCTATTGACTTTTCTTCTGCACTTTATCCCTGTTAAGATTAGCTGGCTTTATTTGAGTCTGAGGTGCACGTTTTTAGCATTGATTGAAAAACTGATGTATTGTGAATGTAAATAGAGAAAAAATACGGAGGGGCCTGAAATTGAACGCGTTCTGGGAGGAAAAGGAGAATGATGAAAGGGGAGAAGGTCTGTGGGGTGTGACGGAAGCACAGAGAGAAAGATGGGGAGAGAGAGGAGGGGGAGTAGAGGAGATGAATGAAAAGTGAAGTGTAATTCAGTGAAAAAGATAAATAATGCAGGCAGTGGCAAATTTATATAGACGCTTGCTCTCGCTTCTCAAGCTCATGCACAAATGTGCCAATTCAGAGAGCTTTTCAGACCCACTCAGTGAATCTGCAATATACTACAAACTTTAAGTTGGCATTAAATAAGCCTTTCTGTTCCTAAATGCTTGTTAAATATCTTATTGTGAACAATTCATCTGTGGTTAGCTTTCTTTAAGCAATTTTTATGCTTACATTTTTTTTACTGAAAGTCATAACTGGACCTTCTGGTGAAAATGACAGACTTGTCTTTGGTGACGTACTGTATGCAGGACTTCTCAATCATTTTCAATCATTTCAACCACTTAAACCCCACCCCTGCAAGCTTGCAATCATCTTCCTCTATTTTTGAGCGCAGTGCACATTTCAAAATTCAATCAACATCTGAAGGATACAACTAAGTCCCTGCCCTACATTTTTTTCTTTTTCAATAATTCATTACACTCATGTACGCCACAAAACGTAAAAAAAAAAAGATCTGTTGCTTTTTCAGTTCTTATTGCGACTTTAAAAATTTTAATTAACATATACAGTTACAAGAAGACTCTTATGTGATATTTTGAGAAGAATTTTATACACTCTCTGAAAAAAAAGATTCAAAAGCTGTCAATGGGACGGTACCCTTTCAAAAGGTACACATTTGTACCTTATTTATCCCTAAAGGCTGCACTGTAGTATCTTAAAGACACGTGTACCTAAAGTGTACATTTTCATACCTAAATGCTACATTTTGGTACTTCTATATGGTACTACTCATAGGTACTTGCATGTACACTTTAGGTACTAATATGTACCTTTAAAAGCAAACCCAGGTATTAAGACTGGTATGGCTTAATGTAATGTAAATGATGTCTCTTACAGAAATATTTAGTAGAAAACCCATTAAAGATTTACATTTGTTAAAAAATCCATATTGTTTTATACATATTGCAAACCAAGTTCACAAAACTAGTCATAAGGTTTTTTTTTTTTTTTAAAGTGAGATTTATATAATCTGAAATCTGAATAAATAAGCTTTCCATTGATGTATGATTTGTTAGAATAGGGCAATATTTGGCTGAGATACAACTTTTTGAATATCTGGAATCTGAGGGTGGAAAAAAATCAAAATACTGAGAAAATAGTCTTTAAATTTGTCCAAATTATATTCTTAGCAATGCATATTACTAATCAGAAACTAAGTTTTGATATATTTACATTAGGAAATGTACAAAATATTTTCATGCAACATGAGCTTTACTTAACATCCTAATGATTTTTGGCATAAAAGAAAAATTGACCCATGCATTTTTGGCTATTGCTACAAATATACCCGTGCTACTTAAGACTGGTTTTGTGGTCCAGGGTCACATTTTGGACTATGGCAAGCACTATTATTTCAATGACATGAAATGGTCGTACTCGGTGAGCTACTGGCACTACCTGTTGCTATTTTACCACAAAACAACTCGGAAAATAAAATACTGATACAATGACCACAGCTACTGAAAGAGCTTAGGTGGCGATGGATATAAGCTTATATAGGCTTAAACCAAATGCCGTACCATTGATTCTCCTCACAAGGACTCTAAATGCCCCGGTTATCAAGGGAAATCTGCACTGAGAAACTCCTTCGTAGCTGCAGTGTCATGACAAGCGTCGGCATGTTTACATCCTGCCAGGATGGCATCTAGCATTTCTTGCCTCTGATGATTATAAGCGCTTTCAGTTGCTGTAGTCTACTAAAACCCTGAAAGGCATCAGGGCTAAAGTGGAGAGAACAAAGACGTGGGTCTCTAGGAAGTTTTATTCATCCACAGGCATCTTCCCATTCTTTTCTACTCTTCTTATCGCTAGGAAAGCAGTGACGACTTACATCACTTCTCTTGTTGCCTTTCGACTGAAAATTACAACCAAAAGCCGCGCAATGTGGTCATCGAATCAGTATTTTACTTTCCGAGTTGCTTATTCCAAGTTGTGTTGAAGTAAAACAAATGTTTACGTCATCAAAAGTCCAAATATATGGCTAAAGTGGATTTAAGGAATCTATTCTAGACTACAATGTGCTGATAAAGTGATTAAAAACAGGAAATTACAAAGGTGAAATGCTTCCCAGATGTTCATAGCCTTTGTTGAACTTTATAGCCTAGAAATCTTGGATGTTACCTCATGCCTCTTTTACTTGCACAAATCTTGTTTTCCTCATTTCAGATTGCACAAGTAGGCATCTGACAGGTCATCCCATTCAATGAACCCAAGTTTTCAAGAAGCTGCTAACTGCTATGTCCTTATCCTTCCTGACCCCCTGTTGAAAGAAATACAGCATATGCTGGTTAGGTATGTTGTGTAGCATGGTAGCTGGTATAAGCTGGTTCTTATTTGGTCATGAGCTGGTTATAAACGGGTCCTTAGCAGGTGTTGAGCAACTAGCTCTTGGCTCAGGACCAGCTTAAACCAGCTCATGACCAACTAAGGATCATCTTAAACCAGCTCAAACCAGCTACCATACTTGAGAACATACACTCTAAAAATGCTGGGTGAAAACTTTTGAACAGGATGAAGAAGTCCAAATTTTTTTTATTTTGTTGAAGTATCCTTTTCTTCCATGTAGTACTGCCCTTCGGAAGCAACAGAAGATACTTGCATGTTTCCTGGCGGACAAATTAAGTACAATTTACCTTGATCTCACACCCGGCTCTTAATGCATTGTGTTTCCTTCAGGAGCATCAGTGAATGTTTGAACCTTTTTAATGGTTGTTTTTGAGTCCCTCAGTTCACCTGTAAAAAGATGGATCTCAAAATCATACAGTCACTGCTGGAAAGGGTTTAAATATGCAAAAGATGCTGGAAAACTGAAGAATCTGCAAGATCTGAAGTATTTTTCTGAAGAACAGTGCTCAGTTTAACTGTACAGAACAAACAAGTGACTCATGAACAACCATAACAACAACAAAAACAGTATTAAGAACCAAGGGTTCCCAAACTTTTGAAGGGGGTTATTTTAGTAATTTCAGGTATTTTTTGGTCTTGTGGACTATATGTAAACATCTTTTATGAAAAATATCTTACTCAGGACAGTACTAAGTAAAAAAAATAACATGCATTTTGTATGACCTCTCTTATTTTGTTAAATTACTCAAATTTTCATAGATTCTGCAAGGGGTTCCCAAACTTTTGCATAAATCTGTAATTCACAGTATATTAAGCCATGCATTCTCTTTAAGTCCAAAGTTGTATTTTTTTAAAAGGCACCACCACAGTGACAGCTTTTGTACCCTTTTTCTGAGTGTAAGAACTGCATACTAAAAGACTCTTTGTGGAACATCATTGCGAAATCACCTTTCGGAAGCTTTATTTTTACGAGTGTACATTTGCCAAATGCAATAAAATAGTCAAATCTAGCTTTTGGCATATGGAATGCTAATGAATTAAGATTCAATTATCCTTTTAAAAAATAAATAATACAGACTTATTTCCCATTTAATTTCCTATCCCCCATAATGTCAATACACATTAGTCTGACGACGCCACCCCCTCGCTCGCTCTTTTCCTCTCTCGTTCTGTGGTTTTGTTGTAGTGCTATAGAGCTGATGTTATTGGACCTGACGATTTACCGCCCTGTTTGGAACCGGACTCTCTCCCACACACTTTCACCCCCCACTGCACACGTGTGGGCGATGAGAGAGAGAGAGAGAGAGAGAGAGAGAGAGAAAGAGAGAGAGGGGCCACTGTGGTTCCTGCGACTGTCTACACAGTTTTTCAATGTCATCTCATGAGCTCTTTTACACACATGAACTCACTCACACCTTAAGACTCTGTTAGGACAGTTCTGTCATATTAATATTTCTTCCTGGAATTTTTATTCATTACATCTGAAATGATTAATGAGCATCATAGAGAGTCTGCGGCAGCAAATGCGCTTGATCTCGCCACTACCTTTAGCCTCCAGATGGTGTGTCATCTGTTGATAACACACCCATGCACATACTTCTCACTCTGCATACTGCCACATCAACCGTCAATAGGATGCCAGTGAGCCATGAGGAAGGGTCAGATTTATGCGATGTTGGTAAATACGATTTGCCCCCCTCCAAATAGTCAATACGAAAGACCTAGCAGAGTTGGCAGGGGATACGCAGTTCATAACGCTGCTTGTCAGTACAATGGGACTCCCTCTGGCTGTTTCATTGAGGCTGGTGGGATGTTTCACAGGCCCGTGGTTTGGCACTGGGCTTGTGTACACTCAGAAAAAGTCTCAGTGGCCTAACAATAGGCCCTAATGTACTATGTTAATATGAGGGAATTTTAAATATTGATTTTCACAGATTTTTTTACCTGTATTTTGAATTGTCGATGTTTTTGTATTCTACATAAGACCTTTGGAAACAGTGCTATTTGAGACATACATACAAAAATAATATATTTTACAGGCAAAATAATATATTCTACAGTACAGTATACAACTTTTTTTATATTTATATCATAATTATCACAAGTGCAAGCTCTGCCTAACATGTTCATTGTGTCTGAATATCTGATGATGTTAACTAACCATTAGTTACCTAACCTACCTATTATATTATAGCTATTATTGTCATGTGGAGATTACTTTGACAAACTCATCTCTGGCTGTTAACAAAATGCTACTAACTGTAACACTGAAGCAGGCATTTTCTATAAAGCTGCTATGAAACAATTTAGTGAAAAGTGCTATACAAATAAACTTGCATGCATGTGAGAGGATGCAAGCAAAGTGAACAGAACTACAAGGCACAAACAAAGAAAAAAACAAGGCTATGTATTAACGAGAGTCTTTAACGATACACCGAATGCTAAAGTGAGTGAAAGGACAAGAGAGAAAAAGGACAAGGAAAAAAATGAGAGCAAAAGGAATGAATGAGAAGGAGAGAGAGGCAGAGAAAGCTAGAGGAAGGAGGGGTGCGGCTCCCCGGGGGCTGTATGACTCACTCTCCTGCTGCTGGCTCGTGCGTCACTGGCGCGGTGCTGGAGGTGGAGATAGTGGAGAGGTCTGTGCATTTAATTATGGCCTGCCAATTTATACGCACTGTAGTGATACACGCACATACACACCACACACACATAATCAATGAACAGATGTGGAGATTGACAGAAAAAGGTCAAACGTTTTTTTTTTTTTTTTTTGCACATCCCCACACACCCAGACATTGGCCATATTGAGAAACGGACTGCCGATGAACAAACAAGCATACGTATACACAGTTTGCATTAGGCTTTATGAAAGACTGCTTGTTCACAAACAGAACCGGCTCTAATTATTTCTTCTTATTAGCTAACCGTAATCAATGTTAATACAGACTTTTTAAAAGCCTAAAGAGAGCAATGCATGAATAAAACAACGAAACGAGGCAATAGAGCTGCATTTATGCCATATGTAGTCATTAGAACATAAGCAAGAGATGCACATTGAATTAATTGTTACAGAGGTCCACGGCACATTCAAAGACCCGTGTCTTTTGTTGACTTGAGCCGTGTGCTCGAAGGCGGTGCTCAGATGGAAGGTGGAGACATGGTGGGGAAGGGAGGGTTGGGCATGATTTTATCTGCACACCTCCTCATCGGGTCACTAGCGTGGACGGATGTAGCCCCAAAGCAAATCATTACTGATGAGGTGACAATGTCCTCAGTGGTGCCAATGCATTAGTACCTGTTAAGAGAGACAAATGACTTAAATCTTCTATCATGATAATGGATGTTTTCATTCCACATGAGAAGGATGGTGCTAACTGACCCAAACAGTGAAATGATATATCTTCACATGTATTTATATCAAACTACAGAATATAAAAAGGCAAAAATATGTCATATTGATATAGATTTGAAATCATATTTATATATTTTTGAGCTTCTTAGTTACATATATTGGTCCATTTTTTTATATATATTGGAAATCAAAATATATTTGATCAGTAAGATTTTTTTAAAGAAGTCTCCTATGCTCATCAAAGTTCTATTTATTTAAAGATACAGAAAAAATCAATGTTATGACATTATTACAATTTAAAGTAAGTTTTTATTTTAATATACTGTAAAATAAAATTCATTCCTGTGATCAAAGCTGAATTTTCAGCATCATTACTCCAGTGTCATATGATCCTTCAGAAATCATTCTAAAATGCTGATTTATTATCAGTGTTGGAAACAGTTATGCTGCTTAATATTTGTTTGGAACTTGTGATACTTTTTTCAGAATTCTTTGATGAATAAAAAGTTAAAATGAATAGTATTTATTCAAAATAGAAATCTTTTCTTACAATATAAGTCTTTATTATCACTTTTTATCAATTTAACACATCCTTGCTGAATGAAAAGTACTAATTTATTTCAAAAAGAAGAAAAGAGAGAAAGAAAGAAAAACATTACTGACCCCAAACTTTGAACAGTAGTGTATACTGTTAGAAAAGATTTCTATTTTAAATCGAAACTGTTCTTTAAACTTTTTATTCATCAAAGAATCCTGAAAAAAATATCACAGGTCCAAAAAAAAACCTGATTTCTGATCTAAAAATATGTATTTTGAAAGTATTTTTTTGTAACCTGTGATACTTTTTTCAGAATTCTTTGATCAATAAAAGGTTAAAAAGAACAGTGCATATTTAGAAATAAAATAGTTATTTAAAAAGGTTTTCTAACAATATACACTGCTGTTTAAAAGTTTGGGGTCAGCACATTTTTATTCTTTCTTTTTTTTGAAAGAAATTAATACTTTTATTCACCAAGGATGTGTTAAATTAATAAAAAGTGATAGCATAGATTTACATTGTTAAAAAAGATTTATATTATGGAATAAATTATGTTCTTTTTCACTTGTTATTCATCAAAGAATCCTGACAAAAAGAATCACAGGTTCCAAAAAATATTCCAATATTTGGCAGCACAACTGTTTCTAACATGGATAATTCTAATAATAAATAAGCATATTAGAATGATTTCTGAAGGATCATGTGACAAGACTGGGATGAAAATTCCATGAATTTATCCTGTATTTTTGATCAAATAAATGCAGCCTTGATGAACATAAGAGACTTCTTTAAAAAACATTACAAGTCTTACTGATCCCAAACTTTTGAGCGGTAGTGTATATACTGCAAATATCAAATGTTCAATACTAAATATCAATTATCAATACTGTTCAAAGGTTTTTTCTTTTGTTTGTTTTTTTTTTATTCAGAAAGGATGCATTAAATTAAAAATTAATACTTTCTGCTTTTGTAAATAACTGTTTTAAATAAATTATGTTCTTTATATTTATCAAAGAAAAATGTTTGTTAATAATTTATAATTAGAAAAAATATTTCTTGAGCACCAAATCAGCATATTAGAATCATTTCTCAAAGATTATGTGACGTTGAAAACTGGAGCAGTTGCTGCTGAAAAGTTGCTGCAGTTTTACCATCACAGGAATATAATAATAATAAATAAAATATTAATAAAATATTAAAATACATAAAAAATAAAACAAACATATTTTAAATTCATGGCAACATGTCTTATCAAAATATTTTACCTAATTTCAACTTTATTTTTTAAGTTCTACGAGATTAACCTAGAAAAGTTTTTTTAAGTGCGTTGAAGTTATTTGTACATCCAGTTGTTTGTAAAATGATTCTACTTACAAATTTGAGGCAGCAACTGAAATTAAGTTAGTAATCAGGTTTTTTTTTTTTTTTTTTTTACAGTGCTATATAATATATATAATATGAGTTGCTTTTTCATATTTCAGTGTGTACACTTCAAGAAATATTTCTTTATGACTAGAGTGTATGCTTTTAGAAGTGTATAATACTGAATGATTTGTTTGTAAGGCATTTAGCTGTCTCTGTATGCTGCTGTGGCTCATGCTCGTTCTGACAGTGTGTGTGCGAGAAAGAAACGCACGTCGCATTGGCCGCTATCTCTGTTATATGAGTAAACTGCTATTGGACCAGATGAAGGAACAGCTTGTTGCAGTGACAGTGACGCTCCCTGTTTGTTTTTCTCTGTGCAGATCCCGCAACCGGCACCATGCTAACGCAACAAGTACTTACATGATTAATAATGACAGCATGATGAAGAAGTGCATCATCATAATCTCAATTACTGTCACATAGCACCTTACAAGAGCCTGTTGCTGCCAACATGTAGCGAATTTAATCAGTGCAACCGAAGAGGAAGGCAGGATTGATGATGCACATTTGGTTGTCAGGCTTAAAAAAAGAACGAGTGCTTATCAAGGGCCACACGGTGGATGCTAAATGACTAAACCCTAAACCCGACTAAAGGTTCAAGCATTAGGAGACAGATCAAAATGGCTTTGTGTTTAAAACACTAAACAAATGACAGGATGGTAAATTGCCAGGGGTTTTTGCTGACATGACTGAGGTGGTTTTACTTGTACATTGGTGGTGTGCTTCATCTGATAGCCAGCCCTTCTTTACAAGGCACTAGATCAGTCCTTTCTCAGCAATAGACTTTTCCTTGTGGTGATGCATTTGGGGCAAAGCCGTGACAAATAAGCTAGACAAAAATGTAGATGTCTGGAAAGAATTGGGACCTTTAGCAGATAGTTTAATAATTATTTGTTCATCTGATGATCCTTTTGCTAAAGCCTGTGTTTAGCAATCTTTACTACTTTAGTGTTCAGATCTGCATTTGAAAATTTAATTTGTGATAAAACAAGCGTTTGTGTGTGTGTCCGAGAGTCTGCTTAGTGATAGATGTTTCACTATTATTCTTATTTATCACCTTTACTGAGGGTCATAAAGCCTTTATTCACTTGAGGAGCAACATTAAATCTTTAGCTGACAAATTCTCGCTCTTCTTCCTGTTGCTCTTTTTCCATCCATCTTTCTACTTTCACTTTTTCACCTGCTTCTTTTCATAAATTGTCTTTGTCATCCCTCTTCATTTTGTTCGCCTCTCATTTCTCAAGCTGTCCCCTATTTGTTCCCTGCATGTGTCTGTCTCTGTCTTGCTTTTTCTTTTACTCTCTTCCCAGTAATGAGGTTTCATGCCTGCAGTCTTGTTTGCTCACTACTAGACCATGAACAGATGTGGCGACTTAGAGTAGAGAAGTGAAATGAAATAGAAAAGGATCAATTAGAGAAAAGACATGTGTGAATGAAGTGCAAAGGGAAATTTTGCACATCATATTGACTACAAGATGATATGTGCTAAACAAATAAACTCATTAAATAAACACACACACACACATATATATATATATATATATATATAGTGCCTTGCAAAAGTATTCATACCCCTTAATTTTTTTTCACATTTTGTTATGTTGCTGCTTTATGTTAAAGGGATCATCGGATGCAAAAATCACTTTTACATGTTGTTTGAACATACATGTGTGTTGGCAGTGTGTGTACACAACCACCCTATTATGATAAAAATCCACCCGGTGGTATTTTTTTAATCTTTAATTCTGTAAGTAATATCCCCTTTTTCAAATCGAGCCTTTCTTAGCTTCTTGTTGGTGTGACGTCACACTGGCCAAGGCCACTCCCAAGATAGTTGATTGACACAACCGTCTTACCTTAGACCCGCCCTGATGAGCTGTAACAGTCCGACCACCATTGTTTCAACTCTGGTGCAGGGGAATATGAATGTCTCCAACTGAGTGATTGAGGTGTTCTGTTGTTGGTTGTAATAATGATCATAGCAGTCGTCATTTACTCCCGACATCTGAGCCGCTGAAGACGCAGAGGATTAACGTTACTTTGCACCGGGTGACCTACATAAATGCATCTATGTTCTAGCGAATCATTCGTGATCCAGCTTCATCTACAGCATAAGTGAGTATAAGAGATTTTTTTGTATCTGTGCAAATCGCCTTTTTTAATAATGTGCTAGTTAGCAAGTTTTGCGGCTAAATGCGGCTAAATGCGGCTAAAGTAAACAGAACGGCTTGTCAGCCCACAGAAGAGAGGGGCGGGGTGAGCAGAGCTCATTAGCATTTAAACGAACATACAACAAAACCAGTTGATGTCTGCAGAGCTGATTTTGACAAGGTAAAAAGGATGCTTTTTTACACTACCACTGAGAAATTTTAAACAATGTACGTTATAGACTTCTCATTAAGATCCTAACGAATTATATCAACTTGTGGAAAATAGGCATCCGATGACCCCTTTAAAAAAAACTTCAGTCTACACTCCATACACCATAATGACAATGCAAAAAAACGTGTGACAACTTTGGAAATGTATTAAAAATAAAAAACTGAAATAATTACATTGCATAATATACATACACTTTTATGTACCAAGTAAATAAATTAGGGACTGACCCAGTTACAGCTTTGTACCTTTTTCTGAGGGTGTATTTGAAATGATAAATACAGACCCCACTGAGGGAATACACAGCTCAATGATAAAAAGCCACATTTTTCCAGGTAGTTTTTCTTACTCATATGCGGACGCTTAAAAAATATGTTCTATATGGATAATGAATATGGTACGGTCACATCTGTTACATCACTTCACCACCATTCACAATTTCTCTTTCAGGACTTCTTGGGATAGCCAAGTGTCCATCGAATACATACATGCAATAGTCTTTTTCTCATAGTCGGTGGGTGGCTAATGCACTGTTTTATGGATTGTGCAGCACCAGAGAGAGTGTGAACGAGCATTATGTGTCGGCTTTGTGTGCAGGCCCGTATCTTTTGGGGGTAAGAAACTTGAGGGAAAGTCGTACGTGTCACATTTAAGGAAGGCACATTGTTTTTCCATTGTGCTTAAGGCAAATTCAAGATCCCCTGAGTCTGTTGTGTCACCATATGACAGCAGATGCCTTTGCAGCTGTTTTGGAGGATTTAATTGTACTGTATAAAGTTTGTTTGTGTGTGAATATACGGAAAGTAGTTGGTTTATGAAGGCAGAGAAAGATAAGAGAATTGCACATGTCCACAGTACATACTGTGATGACTCATAGTTTATTTTGTAGAGTTTTAAAGCTGTGAGCAGGTTTGGAATGCAGACACACACGCACACCTTATATAACACTGGTACTTACAGTGCAGGCACTGCTGCAGATGACCTAAAATATTTGGTGGTTAAATGTGTAGATATCACATAATATACAACATATGGATTGTATGGAACTGTTTGCAGTGAGGACGTGAAACAAATGTCAGGCATTTTCTAATAGCAAAGGTCATTTTCTAGAACCAAAACAAGTTTTTGTTGTTTTTGATGCTGACATTTGTGTGGCACTATAGCTAAGCTCGATGGCAATTCTGCATGACTAAGAACTAACCCTTTTGTTTTTTAATGATGTTCTTACTACCTTTCTGGCCCTTGAACTTGTCAGTTGCATTGCTGTCTATGCAGGGTCAGAAAGCTCTCGGATTTGATCAAAAATATTTTTATTTGTGTTCTAAAGATGAACGAAGGTCTTACAAGTTTGGACTGACAAGAGGTTAATTAATGACAGAATTTTAATTTTGGGGTGAACTATTTCTTTAATGGAGTAATAGCTTGCTTCTTAGGAACATTATAAGGTAAGACCTAGTGTTATTGTTAGAAATTTTTCATTTATTCTTGTATCAGCAGATGACTAGAACATGACGAGTAACAAGCTTTGTGACTGATTTTTGTGCCTCATTAGAAGTGTGTGTGAGTCATTTTTAAGGCTGATTCTGTTGATTAACGTTTCACTGCTGTTATGTCTTCTGTTCCACGCTTCAGTCTTTTATTCTCACTAAGGCTGCATTTATTTAAAATACTATTTTATTGTATTTATTAGTGTCACATGATCATTTAGAAATCATTTCAAAGACTTAAATAATTGCTGCTCTAAATGCAGCCTTTTCACAGGAATATATTATTGCAATTTTAAATCATAATATTTTACAATATTAGTTTTTACTGCTTTTGTGATTAAATCAGTGCAGACTTGTTATGCATAAGAGATGTCTTTCAAAACAGTTAAAAACTGTAATTATTCCAAAATTCCAGCAGTGCATATGTACATATAAGTTTATAAAAACAGAAGCAAACGATTTCCATGTGAAACACTTCAATTTGACTGTCTTCCGCCCTTATTTTCTCCTTTTTCCCACCCCTACGTCACACGCACACACACGTATTCTAGACTGTTCTTTTGTGAGTGAGAATTACGCTAATTTAATGTTTCTCTAATAACTGCTTCTTTACCCAGCATGCACTGGGCCTAATGGCACTCATCATCCTCCATTCCTAGGCTTATTTCCTGTGATTAAGAACTGCCATGGCATCATGGTTGCTTCTCTATAATTTTGTCCCAATGTTTATCAATTAAAGCCTGTCCTCTGTCTTCAAGCAGAAGACTAATTAGTCAAGCACTAAACCGAAATGGAAGTGAAGCTACACTGATAGCTGCATTGTTTGGAAAATGACGTGGAGTTTGTGCGTTATGTTCGTGCCACATTGTATAATTACTAGAGGCCTTTGTTGCTCGGACAATCCGGATCTGAGTCAACAGGTTGAGGAAGACATATGGATGCTCATTGGGAGGGTGAGTCATGATGAGGGGGTTATTAAAGTAAATTAATAGCTGCTCTTAAAAGCTGTCTTTGGCATCTGGAAACAAACGCAAAGTGGAAGAAAGTTTGCTTATCTCTGACGTTTGTTCTGTACTCGGTAAGAAGAAACATTAATCTGCGAGCAAAAAGAATAATTTAATAACAGTGGAAATCTGATTGATCATCCACCCTAAAGATAGTGTGCATCCACTGCACTCCAAAAAAAAAAAATAAAAAAAAAATAAAAATAACATGGTTTGGATAAGAGCCATTCATAAGCAAAACAGTGCATCTTCTCTCTTATGCCTTTGAGTTTTGTCTAATGTTTTATAGCCATCAAATGTAATAGAATTAAAACAAAAGCCAATATATTCTAATTTAAGCATGAGCTGGAAAAGAATAGTTTCAGTTGTTTTTGCAATGACATGTTGTGTATATTTGTTGCAATTATCATGTCACATACCAGTAACATAATAATTGTATATTATAAATTAGCGATGTAGTGAATCTGTCTTCGGAATAGCATGGAATCCGAATAACGGGTTCTATGGAGCCACTAAAGAAACTTGGTTAGCCACTCGCTAGCAGTAACCTGTTACATTACAGTACATAAAATTTAACTTACCACATAAACAGAGTACACTGTAAAAAACAATTTGTTGAGTCAACTTAAAATAATTTGTAACCTGGCTGCCTCAAAAAAAAACTCAAAAAAAGTTTATTTAACTTGAAATGTTAAATTATACTAAGTCACAACTTAGATATTTGAGTTGAATCAACTTAAAATTTTAAGGCAGCTGGGTTACTTACTCATCTGTTAAGTTTAGCGAACACAGATATCTAAGTTGTTACTTAGTACAACTTAACATTTCAAGTTGACTAAACTTATTTTAGTTGACTAAACTTAAAATCTTAAGGCAGCAGGGTAACAAATTATTTTAAGATGACTTAACAAATTGTGTTTTTTATTTTTTACAGTGTAGGGGAGAGTGGGGTAAGTTGAGCCAGTGGGAAAGTTGACCCACCCCCTGTATCTTGTCAACTGTTCACTTTTACTGTCATGTGACCATGTATTTTGTGTGACATCATTTCTCCCAGACTGTGAGAGAAACACATGGGAGGAGTGAAGGCACCCATTTACTCTAAAAACTGTATTTGGTTTGTCAAAGTAAAATTTTAGCATAGTAGATGTAATGGCTGTTACATCAAAACAAAAAGCTAGCTAGTTTTTTCCAAAATGCCAGTTATGGGGTAAAGTGAGCCAAATGCTGTAAGGTAAGTTGAGCCAGCATCAAAGGCACTGAAGTTAAATTTAAATTAAATTTCTTAAGTATAAGCTGGTATTTTAATGTGTTATTATGCAACTGGTTTAGTTTATCATAAATATACATATTATTTGTAGTGTACAAATGCACCAAATCCTTCTCTAAGAACCAGAAGATGCTTTTCATCACATTATAATCAAATATATCTTTCCACCTATAGTCCCTAATTGCTGATTCGACATTGCAGAAAAGGTACTATGCCAAGAATCGTTTGACTAAAATATTTATTAGTTTCAGTGACAATTATTTTTTCATTCTTATTCAGTTTTATTTAATTTTACTCAACAAACTCTGTTTAGTCTGTTTTTGGGAAGGTTAAAACTTGGTGTTTAACACATTGTTTCAGGAATGCAAACAATTAAAGACTGAAAATTAAAATTCATTTGATTGGTTTTATTTTAAGTTGGCTTTAAGAAAAGAAACATGACTGTTTGTAAAATTAAATATTACTTGAATATTACGTTTTTAAAAGAGTAAATTATCTTTAAAATTACACATGGGTTTGAATCAGATTCAGTCAGATGGTCAGTTTTCACCCAGATAGTACATTTTATGACTCGGGTCAACTTACCCCTAACCTGGGGCAAATTGAGCCACAGGAACACTTTCTTACAAGAAGCCATATTTTTAGAACCCTTTGTCATAGATACATTTTAATAATTTAAAATGATGGAAAACATCCTGAAATTACTTTAGATACTTTCATTGTTCGTCTGCCTCATTTTCCCTTATCTTGAGGACCACATAAGTTAAAAAATGGCTCATCTTACCCCACTCTCCCCTAAGAAGAGATGACTGAATAAACGATGGCGAATGATTTGCACATCCTTAGCATCACTGACAGACATCTAATCATGTAAAATGTGTGGTAAGAACTGCCACTCCGTAGTTATACACAGAGTATGAGTGATCACGAATCTTGAAAGTGAAAGTAAAAAGTATGCATTCATTCAAAATCGATTTCAATTGTCCACATAATAATAGCGGCTCCCTGATGCTGCGAATTTTTGTACGGTATAGTCTGTGGTACACATTATTTCCTTTCTGAACACAGCATTCGAATTCAGGCACATCCCTTTTATAAATAATATGCATCATAATCAGTTTTACCAGTAGCATAATTTTAAACAATGATTTTAAGTACTTTGATCAGAAATTGGCACCATACAAATAAAATAAAAAAATAACAGTATATAGTACAAGTATTGTCACATATGTTAATTGAAAATTTTAAAGCCAAAACTGTCATCATCACAGTATAGTTTCTGTAATGCTTATAAATAATATGTGAGGTGTTTCATATATAGAGAGTCTGAACATTTGTGGCAATTGTTTTTTTAAAATGACCTCTGTCACCTTTCATTTCACAGTATTTGTATAAGTATCTTTGATGTAGCGCAATTAATACAATGCTGTAGACACATGCTAAACAGACGTGAATGTGTAATTTAATAAAATGAGTGAGAAGTACCTAATTTTTGGTAATCACTTCTTAAGTCTTTAGCTGTACTTTGCAGACCCACATGCGCCGATGGTGGCCCACAGGGTGGTAAAATTGGGATAATCTACAGCGGAAGCTTGGCAAAGTCCAAATTTAACACAGCGATTGGGTTATCATCATCATGATAAATATAATTATCTGCTCCAGCAGCAACCAGCTCTCTGTCTTTCTCTTCCATTTCTGAGATGCGTCATATGGCTAGGTCAAATCCATACAAGTGCCAGGAAGCGAAAGAAAGCAAATTAGGAAAATGAGAAAAAAAAAAAAAAAAAAATGAGAGCGAGAAGTGACATAAAGCATTGAGTCATTCTAGCAGTCAAATCCTGTAACTCATTTTAAGGGCAGGCTGAATCTTGCCCTTTGTCCTTTCGCAAGTTTTAAACAGTACATTGCGGGTGTAGTCTTAAAAAGTTTGACAAAGCCTCTTAATACCAACTTGCTACCGTTCCTTGAATTTTCACCAGCAAAAGCAAGTCATACAAGTGTTTCCACATACACACTATCACACACTATCACGTCTGCTGTAACGGCTCTGACTAACAGAGCAGTATTTCATTATGAACCCAAGATGCGTCTCAGTGCTGCCTGCTTTTGGTGGAAAAACGGAACTGCATTTTTTTTCTACCGTAAAAAATCGAGACATTAGTTCCAGCACCCGATATTGTCATAAATAGTAATGTCTTTTCACTAATGCATTGTCTGCATTACTGAAGAAATTACACTCATTCATTTGCAAAAACACATACAGTGAGAGTAGAATTAAAGATCCTCATGAATGAAGTGAATAAATGAAATTTCCCCAAGGTCATATATGACCCACAAAATGTAATTTAGACTGAAAGAAATTGTCTTTGTGATCCATTAAATGTCATGTATTCAAATTACTATCTTTTGATGATTATTACACAACTGACCATCTGCAGTTTAAACCTATTTCTGGTTTGTACTTGTGCTGCTGAAGGGGAGAGCGACGATTACTTTAGAGGCCTTCCAGATCCTCCAGAGAGATAGTCATAAAGCAATCAATGATCTTATTTTTGACTCAAGGTCAATAACTGTGAAATTAATTTGGAGTTGTTTGCAAGATATTAATTTAATACTGACTTTTGTATTCTAACCAAAATGTATTATAATGTGCTTTCATTATTTATTTCATTAAAAGCAGAAAGGCGTATTTAATTTTTATATCTAAAAATATATGCAAATATATAAATCATACTAGTCATTTCCTTGTCTTGCTTCCTCAGAAGTCTTAGTATTTTATTCAGCATTTCCTGCTGCATGCTGCACGATACAGAGGAAATCTTGCATTTTGCGTCACATAGTTTATATATTGGTCCACAGGATAATGCATGTTTTCCTCAGCATGTTGGATGCCTTGTCTACTGAATTTCATTCATGAAAGCTTTTCGAAAGAGGCCTTTTTTGTGCCTGCCTGCTCTGTGGCTGATAGTAAAAGACAGACAAAGGATTGTTTCTCAGACACAGATTATGTCAAATCCAAGATTAAATTTCACTGTCAGTTATAGCAGTCTCTTATTAGTCCAGGCCTTGGTTTAATCTGTGTGTGGAAAACAGACTCAAACAGCATTTCCTATTTGAGCATCAACTTCAAATGGGAAGTCGTCACACACTTATGGTTATTGTAAAAGGTTACTTGCTTAACATGATTTGAAATACCGTTGGAAATATTTAAGATATTATTTTATACAGTGTGACATTTTAAATAAGGAAACACTATAAAAACAAATGAATTCAAGTACCTTAATCTCATAGACAAGGAACAAATTGTAACTTTTCATTGCTAGCATCTTCTGTTCTTTTCACTTACATCTTAAAATGTTTTCTCCACTGTGATCTGCTGCTCTGAAGTGACTGCTAAGTTGTTAATGAGTTAGTCAGTGACGCAGTTGTGAAATTATGACTGAGCCTTTCTCATATGTTAGTAATTCAGTCTCTCACTGTCCATTTCAAATGTAATGCATGTTAGAAAGGATGTGACATAAGTTACAAATGAGAAGAAATGTCAGATAAGCTTTTCCTAACAGCATGCATACCGTATACACCTCTGATACAAGATGGTGTGAGTGCACAAGATGTCTCCACTTATTCCATCAGTGCATTTAATGAAGTTGGTGGCTGTAATTGTGTGTCTGGATGGGTGTCTTCATGTGTGCTTGTGAAAGAGTGAGGGAGAAGGTGATCTGCTCTGTCTCTGTAATAAGGTCTGGTACGAGGAACAGATGGACATTATTTGAGAGACAGAACTGGAACTAAATGAGTGTAATGACAAGCCAAGTGCTTCAGCAGAGCAAGAGTGACGTGAAACTAATGGAGGAGGAGAAACGAAAGGACAGAGGTGGAACAGAGAGAACGATGGAAGGGCTGAGCGTGACGGAAAGACATAAATCATGGTTGCAAAGTAAAGAGAGAGTATTACGAAGGAGAAAGAAACAGGAAAGAATGTGATAGAGAAAGAGAGAGAGATGAACAACATAGATGGAGAGAGGAGGGGAATAATTTGCTGATGGATAGATTCTCAGCACATCCATTATACTGTTGCCTGTTTCTCAGACGTCACATATTTTCTCCAAGGACTCCTCATGCGCCTTTCCATCATGAAAGGCAATTACAAAACACCCTGGTGGAAAAAGAGGCTGATTTTCCACAGTGTTAACCTCCTTTTTTCTTGTCACCGCCATTACCAATCGCTGTACAACAGCTGTAATGTACTGTACATACAGTAAGAGACATGTTAGATTTTGTTGCATTTATTATTTTGAAAAAGTGTATGATTCATTTAGAAATTATTGTTGTTCATGCAGTTACATAAAATGATCTTTATACAGTAGTATCAGATACAGAACTGTATTGTTAATGCATAATCAGAAAAGTTTGGGGTCAGGGGGGAAACTAAAAATGGTTATATCTATGCAACCATTTGTCCTATCAACATTAAAATCACTGTGCATGGTCTTGGTCCAAAGTGCGACAAGTGTCAATAAGGATATTTGCATATTTCAAAAAATAAAACACGGCTGCCATTGGCTGATGAGTTAACCCATTATTTTAAGTTAACGGAGGCCTATCAGAGCGAAACTCGATGGGCCTGTTTGACTCACAGCCCCAAAGATCTGTGAGAAATTTGGAAGCAATTGGCCACTGGGGCCATATCACATTTTTCAAGGGCGTAAACGATTACATTTTTGCACATACACGCGATATTCGTATCATATGATCATTCTTCATTCTGGACAACTTTGCCTCTAGAACTACTGCTTTCAATCAAATCATTTGTTAAATTATTGAGATGTAAAAAACCTACTAGTCCTAGGTTTTTCGCTAAATTTGGAAAAAAAAACAGCAGTACAGTTCTGTAGACTCTCTAGGTTAGGACTCTCTTTGGGAAGCTCAATATATAGCTTGCAGCTATATTTAATTTCGCTTTTGGTGTGCACACAAGGTCTTCATGCTTGACTTAAAAATATGTTTAGTAAATGTTAAATTTCATTGCAGCAGCATTTTTACAGTGCACTGTTTCCAAAAATGTATTAATCAATACAACTCAGCACTGATAAAAAAGCCATCCTTTTAATTTATTATATTAAACATGAAATGCTTAAAACAATCAGTTTGAAGTACTTTTCATTTCAATTCATAAATCATCCTGTACTCATTAAGCATGCAGGAACAAACACACGCTTCATGTTTCTGACATCAGCATCTGTTAAAGTAATGAGTTCACCGAGTTTGCTTCACTGTGCCTGTGTTTCACTCAGACACAAATTACAAAAGTGCTAAAATATTGTTGTACAATATTTAAACTGATTTAATTTGTTGAACAAATAGCTTGTTTAAACAGAGCTGACAACTGCATTATGGCTTATACAACATCAATCACCAAATAATTAAACAAGTCTTTTATTATCTTCAGCATCTTTTTCTACTTTCCGTCCACTTTAGATATCATTATAACTCTCTTTCCAAAAACAGCTGCTCCCAGAAATTCTGTAACTGCTTCACCGTGTCATGGCCCTCACAAAATTGCTTTAAATCTTCCCACAGAGTCTGATGCATATAAATATGAACCAAAACCAAGCCTTGAATCTCACTTTTCACACTGTTAAAGTGAGCCATTACTGCCTTCTTTGCTAAGGAAGCGTCTGTCCCGAACAGGTCGATATTAAAGCGTAGAGACCCTCCGTTAAATGGAATAGGATAGGGAGGTGTGTGGAAGCTGATGAACAGGGGTTTCCCACCAGAACCATCTATAAACCATGTCAAGTTTCGCCTTGCCAGAATATGAAGGTTACTCTCCATGAGTTTCAAGGGCTGCCAGTCCTGGATGATAGCACCCCCTGGAAACTGAAGTCTGGAAGATAAGTCTGTATCCAAGAGAAGGGCCTTAAGAGTATCTGAGTCCTTTACTGGCACTAAAGGACGGCTGCTGTTGGACTCATTTGACACAGCCAGTTTGTCCTTTAGACCTGAGACAAAGCTATCAAAACCTTCAGAATTCCCACGTAGAGAGAGAACAGCCTGGTTTAATGACAACAATGAGAAAACGGAGATAAATATTACTGTTAGTGTTAATCGTATTACTGTTAATTTCAAAGGTTAGTGAGAGGGACTGGTAAAAAAAGAGAATACATTTTAATAGAGTGCATGATTTATTTAAAACTGTCATAAAATAACATAAAGAGAAAGAAAATGCAGATTACACAGTACAGAACACAGTATAGAATTTTTTATGTTTTACTCACCCGTCTGGCCAGAAGCGTAAACTTGCTTAGTTTTTCAGGCCCTGGGTCATCGCCTCTGGTGAGGCGCTTAGTTTTCACCGTAGGGTAGACCTTCTTTATGTAGCCATCAACAAATCTCTGGATCACTCCAGCCAGACCACAACCTCTTTCATTTGGACACACTCTCAATCCCTCAACTATTACAGTTTCACCTCCATCAACCACCAGGCCTGACTCCAGAGCCACCTAAAGGCACACAGGAATAATTATTGCAAAGGTTGAAAAAACTGGTAAAATACCAGTGTGTTTATGATTGCGATCACAAATGAAAATAATATGACAACAATTACCAGCTGGCAACATCAAACATACTGCTTTTGTACTGAAAGCAGTGGGAGTTACTGACTAAAAACATTACCTGATCAAAGGAGAAGTCCACTTCCAGAACAAAAATTTACAGATAATGTACTCACCCCCTTGTCATCCGAGATGTTCATGTCTTTCTTTCTTATTATATTTTTTGAGGAAATTATGTTTTTTGAGAAAATCATTTCAGGATTTTTCTCCATATAATGGACTGATATGGTGCCCCGATTTTGAACTTCCAAAGTGCAGTTTAAATGCAGCTTCAAACGATCCCAGATGCAGTTGTAAACGATCCCAGCCGAGGAAGAAGGGTCTTATCTAGCGAAACGATCGGTTATTTTCATTAAAAAATGCAATGTGCTGCCTAAACTCAAGACAGTTAGGGTATGTCGAAAAACTCCAATCGTATTTTCTCCCTCAACTTCAAAAATCTTTTCAAAATCATCCTACATCACTGCAGAAGTACCGACTCAGTCTTTACAAAGTGAGCATGCAAAGAGGATAAAATACCCTTAACAAAAAAGGTAAAACAGCAATATAGGACGATTTTGAAGTTGAGGGAGAACACGAGATGGGAGTTTTTCGACATACCCTAACTGTCATGAACCAGAAAAAAAGTTCAGGGCGAGTAAGACAAGATGAGCGTTTGACATTAAAAACCATATAAATTGTATTATTTTTATGAAGATAACCAATCGTTTTACTAGATAAGACCCTTCTTCCTCAGCTGAGATTGTTTACAACTGCATTTGGGATCGTTTGAAGCCGCATTTAAACTGCATTTTGGAAGTTCAAACCAAAGCAGTCCAATATATGGAAAAAAAAAAAAATCCTGAAATGTTTTCCTCAAAAAACATAATTTCTTTATGACTGAAGAAAGAAATACATGAACATCTTGGATGACAAGGGGGTGAGTAAATTATCTGTAAATTGTTGTTCTGGAAGTGGACTTCTCCTTCTTTTTTAATAAAATCTTAATTAAATATACTACTCATATAAAGTATTATTAGATAACAATAAGAGTAAAAGTGGTCTTTTCTTGATATTCAATATGCTAATTACAAAAGCCCTAGTGTTACAAAAGTGTCCCTAGTAGTTTAATGTTGCTTTAGGGCAGTGTGTAGAGGTTCACTAGTGTGTAACAGTACAAAATTATACTATTAAAATTAAAATGATAGTAACAGACTATGAGTATATGAAGAGTGAAACTGTCCAGTGGTATAAACGTCAGATACTGCATTCAAGTATATGGGTCACGAGTCAATCAGTTGTGTGCACAGCAGAGAACTCACGCATTGATGTGGTTAATTTCAGCCACAAGATAAAATGTTGCCTTTTTGAGAACTGAAAGCATGGCATTTCTCAACAGACACATCGTTACTTATTTACTTATCATAAGATTGCATGTTAATTATAAAACAACTAGATGTTAAATGTTAACATAATATTAACATTTCAAATATTTTACATGTGCCTTGATAACATCTAGGTTTAGATGACCAAAGAAAACAAGCTTTATTGTTAATTTCTTAAGTTTATAATACAATATGTGAGTATAATAAAGTGTGCCTACTAGCTAAAATCAAACCTTGCAATTTTACTACGGCAATTAACATTTCCTCACAGCGTCTGGCTGAGGTTTAAACAGTTTTTCTTTTAGAAAATACATAAGGTCTTTCAAACCTTTTTCCCCTTACCAGCTTCCTATCTCTCCGTGCTATAATAACCACTCTTCCTGGCTCAGTCATCCAGGAGTGATAGCGATGTGGAAGGTAGTCATTGCCACTATATATGTTTTGTGATATGGCCATCACGTCATCGTAATCCTCTGGTCTGGCCAGACAGAAGGTCAGTCCATCACTTTCACCCACACAATGTGACTCCATCCTTACTTCAGCACAGGTTAACGCTGGTTTGTAAAACATAATAGTTTTTTGAGACTACTCCCTCCAGTAATAAATAAAAACAACATTATATTATATTTAAATAATATAAAATACATAATATTGCATTACAAATTGAAAAACTATTTTAATGGATTAAAATTATAAAGCATATTGAAGCATATTAACTGCAAACACAAGCAGATGTAGTCTACTTATCCTATGTAGTAGCAGACAATTTAATGTTACTGCTGTGGATAGCATTACATATCAATAAAAACTTAATGTAACGTTAATTTTAGTTTGGATGACAGTCTACTAAGAAACAAAGTGCTATGATCATGTGGTCTGGTGGTCACGTTAACAGGACTGCTAAAATGCAACTACAATCGTACATCCCATAACATAATATATAAAAAGCATTGCTAAAATACGTTTACAATTGACTCTGGCCTCAAATATCTTTATAAACTACAAACCATGCGTTCTTCAGTGAGGTGTATGATAAGAAACGTGTTTCTTGCAGGACTTACCGCGTGACGTACTGTATGTACAGGCGTGTTATTTTGACGTTGTGTTCAAGACAACCACAATCAGGATGTGAAAAGTTTCCATTCCGCCGAACGTGGACTTTACTCGTGCAGGCTTGTAGAACTGTTTTTTAAATGTCCAGCCTTTACACGGGCCGAAAATCTTTCTTTTGGTCAGGTAACAAGTAAATATTGCAGCTTTAATCGTATATCAATGATTATCCAAACATGAAAGCGTGAACTTCGATGTAGTGGGCACAGAGATCTCTGAGACGTTTCGAGAACATTACAAAAGATTTAAAATGATAAACACATGAGCCTCCTTGAAATATGACATGAAGCCATTTCCAAAGATATTTCCTTTTCAAAAAACAGAATCGTAACCCCACCAAGCGGGCAGAAGGCGACATTGCAGTTTTGTCTAAAAGGCCTCAAGGAAGAAAAAGCACGTCTGAGAGTTTATGCTCGGAGGTTAAAATGTTTTGGACACCTACAACCGCAAGCAGGATGTATAAAACCAGAACAAGAGCTAGATAACGGATGTGCATTTTCTTGTCCCATGCCTTGTTTTTAAACACTAAGACTAAATGTAGAGAACGAAAAAGAATAATTTGTTTAATGTTTTTTTTTTTTTTTCTCTTACTAACTAAACTTCCTAAAATGCATGGTGTTAAATAGTAAAATCATCATTTTAAGTATACTTTTAAAAAATAAAAGTTCTTTACTGTTATTGATGGTTCCATGAATTTTTAAAATGTTCTTCAAAATGATTCTTTTAAGAACTGTTCACTGAAAGGTTCTTTGAAAAATGATTCTTCTATGGCATCACTGCCTTTATTTTTAAGAGTGTAAAACTTCATAAACCTTTAGATAAGCTTGATTTAATAAACAAGGATTGTTAGGAGATACATCTTTTATAACAATAATAAATGAGTTGACAGAATTCATAAAACTAGCATATAGATATTATTTAAAAACAAATTGAGATTTGGCCGTGAAACACTTGACTCATGACAAAAGACTTGAGACAGATTCTCACATTAAAGTTTATTTATCTATACATTTATTCCCTGTTAGAAGCATTTATTTACATTTAAACTGAAAACCAAATATTAATTTCTTTTAATATTCATACTCTTCTTTATATAAATCGTTGCAGTCTACTTTAAGCTATATTACATTACACAAATATGACGAGGTTCTTCTCAATCAAACTGGAAAGATTATAAACTATAAACTTTCATTTGCATCTGGCCTCAAGGGGCTGCCCTCCACATTTCTTTCCGGTAAGGGACTCTGTCCTAACAGGTGATAAACATGTCCTTGATCGGTCATGGTACCTTGTGTCCATGATTTGGGTTGGCCTTGGTAAGACTTCCACAGCCGGCCATAGAAAATGTCTTTTTTGATCTTGGCGTAAAGTTTTGAGGGGTCAA
Source organism: Labeo rohita (assembly GCF_022985175.1). Classification (NCBI taxonomy): domain Eukaryota; kingdom Metazoa; phylum Chordata; class Actinopteri; order Cypriniformes; family Cyprinidae; genus Labeo; species Labeo rohita. The sequence goes on from NC_066875.1 coordinate 34,876,616, forward strand.
AGCCATTTGGAGAACTTTGAGAAGTTTGTGCATCAACTGCTTCCTCAGTGAATGCCTAAATAAGAGTTGTACATTTTAGGATGAATTTTTTACTGTTTTAAATTGTAATTATTGTATTAGAATATACAATATACACTGTTTATAAACTACATAATCATAACAAAATGAAAAGTATATATTTGTAATGTTTTAAGAATGCTTTTATTATTGTTATTAAGAATGTAAACCATATACTGTAAATTATCATAATGTTGCTGCAAACAAGGGTCGTTTGTATTGGCAGTACTCAAATTTTAACCACAACCACACACTGTCTTGAGAAAATAACAGGAAACTGATAGCTTAAATGCAATCACTTACTATAATAAAGTGCATGTGAGATTGAAAGGAAATAGCATGGTTAAAAATGTGCCTGTTCTGCGATTCTCACACTTTTACACTGCATTTGCCATTTCAACTGTAACAGCTGTAACACCTGCTTTTTGTTAACAGTCACATTTAGCATTTAAAATTATATAACGGTATCCTTTATGAGCCCTTGCTTGAATTTAAAAGAATATTTAGAAGAACAGGTTCATTATTAACCTCCCTCGTTTTAATTACAGATACTTTAACTCTTTTAATTTATTTATTAGATCTTTTGAAATTTATCTAAATTTCTTCTTTATAGCTGTAAAGTCTTACCTCAGAAGGTGGGTCTGTCAAATACGTTTGTATTTCAAAAGTCTTCCTCCTGCAAAGTCAAATTACCCATGATTTTTCTCTCAGATTGTTTTGTAAACAAGTTTTGAAGTGTCTAATAGCCTTTTGTGTTGGTCTTGAATGTATGAGTATATAAATATTAGCTTTTTATTGCTTTGTGTAAATATTTGTAAGATGTGACTTCTACCTTTTACAGTTGTTTTTTCTGCATAAATAGAAGAGGATGGTCAGGATAAAAAGGGAAAGAATAGTTCCAATAATCATTGCACCCAAGCGTCCAAATAATCCCAGTTTTGGTTCTGGTTCCAAATACGTGAAATCTATGACAAAAAAAAAAAAAAAAAAACCTCAAGTCCTATACATCAAGATTCCCAGAGAAATGGCAAGGTATGTATAGGACTACTGTACATGTGTAAGCCTTACCTTTTTTCATAGATGTGTTGATACTGGCATCTTTCTTACTGATATCAGTACACTGCTCAATTTTACCCGAAGGAAATGTTATGAACGCACAACAGATTAGCACGCTCTCATTTGATGTTACTTTAATGAGAAGGGACGATGATGGATGAGGAACTGTTTTGTTCCGGATATCCACTTTCGTCTTATATTCTTTGCTTATGTACTTTCCATAAATTGGGTGATACGTGCCCAGTTTGGTGCGATTCGGGCCTATTAGCATTTCCCAATTGATTTGTGTCATATTTTCGTTCCCTGTGAGGACACAGGTAACGTTCTGACCATCTCCATCTCGACTGTGACTAATAGATACTCCACTGTTTGATTTTCCTGTTAAGGAACACAAATGAAAACATGCACAGAAATATTACAAGGGTCACAGAGTCACATAATCCTAAAATACTGAATTATGAATGCTTAGTGGAACATTTTAGTATTTTTACAAATTTTTTACTCTTTCATTGTGCACTTGTTTACTGAAAATTTGCTGCATTGCTTTCTTTAAACATCTGAAGCCATTATGGAACCTTTTGTTTTATATTTGGTCTCAGAAGTGGTTGCCGCAATTTATATACTGCCCTCAAAAAAAGCTTTAGAGAGTGAGCAGCTTGTGACGCATGTTGAAACTACAATAGAAGCTGTGTTTAGAAGCAAAAAACGAAACTCGCTGTACAATAAAAAAAAAAATGGTTAAGAAACAATTTTCATGCTACTACATTTCACAAACAATTACAAGGAAACAGCAAGTAATTGAATTGAAACTAACTTAGAAAAATAAACTTAACTTTGAAAATAAATAGTATTTTCTTGTAAAATACACTCTCGTAATCTTACACATTATTTTCAACAGAAAAATATAATTAATTAATTATGAATTTAAGTTTATTAATCTTTGACAAGAAAAATCAGTGCAAAATCAATCGTCAAATCAGAATAAATGATCAATAATGTGAATTCCAAAAATGAATCACAGGATAAAAATGAAATATGCTACAAAAGCAACCCAGTAATGAAAAGGTATAATACTATGTTAAGTTATATGATGAACAAGTGATTGAGCATTTGTTTATTGAAGATGTTATCAGTGAAAGTGCAGATAGTCAGACAGCAATAAGCGGTGCGTGTGAAGGCGTTGGTTTATGCTTGCATAAGCAATTGTGTGCTATCACTTTCTGAAAACATTTTGATACAGGATGTCTTCATTTACCATAGAATCATTTTTGTCATTTCATGGCTTAGCTGTTTTTTTTCCGACTGCATACAGAATTAAGCATCATCTGTTCAAACTAACAACAACAGGCTTTTTAGTTGCCCACATGCTCGTTTAAATGCAGAAATATGTCAATGTTTATTTAGATATTTCACACAATGTGCGCTTACCTGATTCCAGGAAGGCAAGGATGAGAACAGCGCAAAGAAATTTGCTGCTCATGGCTGTCGAGCTAAACCAACATAGGCTTTCTCTTCCGCCTGTTTCCTGCTTTGTCTGTTAGGGTTTTTTATCGTGTTATTCACACTAGATCTCTCTACCTGTCAGTCTCACCATGAGCTAATCTGAATGAGCCTTTTTCTTCTTCTTTTTTCTTTTACTTTTATTGCCAGCTCAGTCAGATCTTTGATGTCTCTAAGAAGGAAATGATGCTTGAACATGTGGGAGTTTCCACTGAGCATGTCTTTCTACCCAGAAACGGCTGTCACCTCAAGTTTAAAGTTAGTGGTGTACTATTTGATATTTAAAAATGAATACGCAAAACCTACATAAAATCATGCTCACTACATAAAATTCAAAAACATACACTTGAACAAGGGGGGGGGGGGACATTACAGGTGGTAACTTTAGATGTCTTGAGGAAATGGAATCATTTAACGGAAACTGCAAAGGCTGGGCAAATCAATGGAAACATCCAACAAATGTGTTCATGGAAAATGCCTAGCCTTTTATTCTGAGAGGAGCTTTAATTCATAATGTAATGATGTCTTACTTGAACCGTAAGTGATATATTGCTGAGCCTGGAGGTTAAAGCGATTTTACTACAAAGTGACAACTGAGATGACCAGACACTCGCATAAACTTCAAGCTAGTGCTGTGTTGACATTCTAGCGCTTGCCAACCTTAGTTTGTCTTACGCTCCCCGTAGCCTCATGCCAGTACCCCTACATTAACACCAAACCAATAAAAGCTTCCCTGTAATGTTTAATATCATTTAGTATTATCATCCACGCTTGCGCTGTGCGGAAAATCCCTGATCTAATTTGATGTTCCCAGACAAAAATAACTGGCCTTTGTTTGTAAATCTGTCATTATGCTATATTATCACCGAATCTTGGATTCAGTCTTTTTGTCAACTTCTTTTCTTTCAGTTAGCATACTTTTTGTATTTCTTTTTGAAAATGTTTGATTTTAGGCCTCACTGAATTGAATCCAGTCTTTGGTAATAATAAAGCATAACAAGAAATTTATAAGCAATTGTTTGATAGTTGGTCCTTACAGCAAGAAGTGTAAAAAGGTGGGTGGAAAATCATTCAAACATTAGCTTATATATTAACTTAAGTTTTTATTATTATTATTACTGTAATTCACCTTTAAACTAAAAACATTTGATATTATAGGTGAAAAGTTGACTTACTGGGTGATTTCATTTCCTTTCTGTAACTTTCTGTAACAAAGTTAAAATGAAACTAGAAAAGGCAGGTACTGTAAACGGAAATGACTGGATTAGACATTAAGAAATGTAGCAGTACTTTAACACTGTAAAATGTTGCATGTATTGATTAAATACATCATCTTAAACTATTAACTATTATCAACTATTATTTTTCAAATGAAGAGTGGATTGCATTCAGACATGATCTGTGAGGCTTGTTTGCTTACTTGCAAAAGAAATCAGTTACTAACTTCAGCTGTATAACATACACTACCAGTCAAAGGTTTTTGAAAAGTAACATTTTTAATGTTTTTTGAAGAAGTCTCTTCTGCTCACCAAGCCTACAGTTATATGATCCAAAGTACAGCAAAAACAGTAAAAATTTGAAATGTTTTACTATTTAAAATAACTGTTTTTTTATTGGAATATATTTTAAAATGTAATTTATTCCTGTGATTTCAAAGCTGAATTTTTAGCATCATTACTCCAGTCACGTGATCCTTCAGAAATCAGTCCAATATTCTCATTTTCTGCTCAAAAAACATTTTTATTATTATTATTATTATTATTGTGTTGAAAACAGCTGAGTATATTTTTTTCAGGTTTCTTTGATGAACGGAGAGTTCAGAAAAACAGCGTTTATCTGAAATAGAAATCTTTTGTAACACTATAAATGTCTTTATCATCATTTTTGATCAATTTAAAGCATCTCTGCTAAATAAAAGTAAATTAAAAGCTATTCATTTCTATAATTTCTTTCCAAAAGAAGAAAAGCTTTTGAATGGTATGGTGTATAATGTTACAACAGCTTTTTATTTGGGGCAGTCGTGGCCTAATGGTTAGAGAGACCCTTGAGCAAGGCACCGAACCCCAACTGCTCCCCGCTGCCCACTGCTCCGGGTGTGTGTGTGTTCACAGTGCGTATGTTCACTTCTGGGTGTGTGTGCATTTGGATGGGTGAAATGCAGAGCACAAATTCCAAGTAAGGTCACCAGACTTGGCCACACATCACATCATTTCCTTTCCTTCCTCCTTCCTACCTTTCCTTTCAGATAAATGCTGATTTAGCTTTGATCACAGGAATAAATTTCTTTTTAAAACGGTTTTTGCTGTACTTTGGATCAAATAAATGCATGCTTGGTGAACAGAAGAGACTTTTGACTGGTAGTGTACAAAAGTGTTAAAAGTTACCAATAGAGCTCATAAGATCATAAGATTTTTAGACCATGCACAATTTCCAGCAAGAAAAGCAGTCCTCTTAGTAGGTCATTTTGTGAGTGTGTAGGTCACACTGTCCTCTCGCTATACAGCCACCTTCTGTTTTCTCCTATAAATGGCCTTGGTCCTAATTTACACTCAGTCCACACCATGTGCTCTGTTGCTCGCTTTCTCTCTCTCTCTCTCTCTCGCTCTCGCTCTCTCTCTCATGCTTTCTTACACAGACACACATACGCATTTATACACAAACCTCTGACCTGGTCTGACCCTCCACAAATCCATTTGAGTTATTTATGAGCCATTAACATCTGCTCCTCTTAAATACTATTGAGAGCTTTTGGAAAAAATCTTTGGAACCTGATTGTCTATACCATATAGACCATTTCGCTAGATGTAAACAACACTGGTCCAGAAGTGCTTCCTGTGTTTTTGTTTTTTATTTTTATTTTTTTATTTCACATATACAAATACATCTTAAAGATGCTAATGTAACATTTTCATCCAGTCAAATGTTATGTTGGTTGTATTTTTTTTGTGATGTTTGTGTAAAGTAAAAAAAAAAAAAGAAACAGGAAGTGTATCAGGACCAGTATGTTTACATCTAGCAAAATGGTCTATAGGAAGATCTGAGGGAAGAACTCAGGACCCCTGGGTACATACATTTACACATTCAGACAGATGTTTTGGGCACACTGATACTGTTGCCATGTCTATTCATAATGCTTTTAAGATTCATAGCTATGTGATTATGATTCATCTGATCAAGATTTTGTTGTCGTGTATGGGCTTAAAATAACATCTAGAATTAACATAGTCGATGTCCCCCTGTGCCTTTGTGCTTTGTTCTTAAATCCTGTCTGCTTGATTATTTTTCTTTCTATTTTTATTAGACATGTGCGTCCTTTTTCTGTATCCTCTGCTGCTTCTTCCTTTGACCCATTTTCTGTCCTACGTCTCTTTCTCTTTCTCCACCCCTCCCCCATTCCCATCTGTCAGATGGACAGGTGTAAATACAGAGGTTTGAACACTGTGTGTGGCATGTGATCGTATGCTAACTAACACTATTTATTGTGGATATGTTACTGTAAATATAATTTATGCAATGCATACCTGACCATTTACTCCCACACAGATGTAGATACAGTACTTCTGCTTTAATTGATAGGTTTCAGCAAACTTTCTAACCACTGTCAGCTTAATGTGGAATTGAAACATTCATGCACTGCACTGGACTGCAACACACACACACACACACACATATATACATATAGTGTACTGTAATGTTACTCAATACTGTTGGCTCTTACTATAAATAGTTTGTCATTGTGTATTTATATGTGTGTGTGTTGGTGTGTGTGTATTTCTGCTTGTTTATATTCATTCACAGGAAACGTGTTGCATAATGCATCCATGTAACACCATATCCATCACCCTACTTTTCTATATTCTGTGTCTGTGAAATACAATAGCATGTGTTTGGTATGTATACTAAGAAATATGAAGCCAGCTTGTGTGCACGATCTGGTTTCCCCCCACCTCTTCACCTTTAACCCAGCCTTACTTCATCCCTATGGGGTCTTACACCCTGAACCTCCACCCCCACTTCAACATGCATAAACTGACCTCAGACGGCTTCTACGCTGAATTTTATTACACTGCAATACACTATGCTTCCCATCCCCCTCAGCAGCTCTGCATAATAAGAAATAGAGTTTGGGTAAATTCCACTGTGATCTTGTCTAGGTTGCTGGCATTATATAACTCACAAAGGATCTTGTCAAGAACTGTTTTAATTAATTAATTAATTAATTTGTAAGTACATGCAGTACCACTTCATATCAAAATAATTTTTGCAACTGTGTGATCCCATCTCAGTTAGTATTATGAAGGTCAAATATGATGGTTTTGTTTTTATTTGAACACTTCTTTTTGTTTTTTGTTTTGAAGCAAATGCTCACAATATTGCAACCATTGATCCAAGTCAAAGTGCTTAAGTAGTCAAATATATATATATATATACACACACACATACACACACACGCACACACATATACATTGCCGCTCAAAAGTCTGGGATCAGTAAGATTTGTAATGTTGTTTTTTTTTTTTTTTGTTGTTTTTTGTTTTTTTAAGAAGTTTCTTATGCTCATCAAGGCTGCATTTATTTAATCAAAAATCCAGGAAAAACAACAGTATTATTATGAAATATTATTTCAGTGTAAAATAACAGTCTTCTATGTGAATATATTTTAAAATTTGTTCCTATAATGCAAAGCAGAATTTTTTTTATCATTACGCCAGTCTTCAGTGTCATATGATGCTTCAGAAATCATTCTAATATGCTGATTTATTATCATGTTGAAAACAGTTGTGCTGCCTAATATACATACACACACACACACACACACACACACACATATATATATATATATATATATGTATATGTTTTTGTTTTTTTTGGAACCTGTGATAATTTTCAGGATTCTTTAGTAAATAAAACGTTAAAAAGAACAGCATTTATTTAAAATAGAAATCTTTTGTAAAAACATAAACGACCATTTAAAGGTTTGTGGTCGGTACATTTTTATTCTTTTTTTCTTTTTTTTGAAAAAATTAGTACTTTTTGCACCAAGGATGTGTTAAATAGATGAAATAAATAGTAAAGACTTTACTAGCTAGTGATAGCAAAGACTTTTTTATTCATCAAAGAATCCTGAAAAAAGAATTACAGGTTCCAAAACAACATTAAGCACCACAACCATTTCCAACATTGACAATAAAAGTAATAAAACAGCATATTAGAATTATTTCTGAAGGATTATGTGACACTGAAGACTGGAGTAACGGCTAAAGAAAATTCAGCTTTGCATTACAGGAAAAAATAATATGTTAAAATATATAAAATAGAAAATCATTATTTTAAACTGTAATAATATTTCACAATATGAATTTTTGATATAAGATAAGAGAATTCTTTAAAAAGTGTTAAAAATCTTACTTTTCCCAAACTTTTGAATGGCAGTATGTCTCCTTTCACCCAATTAATAATCCAGTGTTGCCGTCTATTCGCTGGCTTCTTAAATGTCACTCTTCCAAAAGCCACTGTGTAAGCCCAAAAATATCAGAAATAAATTGAGTCGTGATGTCAGCATTCTAGACCCATTTTATTTAATCTCAACTCGATTTACTGATCTGTATTAGAGTGCATTGCATTTCTGAAATGGTCACTGTAATCCAAGAACAGGTGGCATGGGTTTAATTTTCAAACCCATCTTTAGCAGCTGTCCATCTCTCATTTTCATGCTGCCACCATTTGAGACATTCCCACTTTCCTATATGTGTTTATTAAGAAATGCTCATTGTGTCACCTATAAGACATTGCATTGTTCTTGTGCAGTGGAAGAATGCTAGAGGTCAGCAATGTGAGGCTGCAGTGACAGCTGCTTCTCATGTCAGCATAGTTCAGCAAGGAAGCTTCTCACATTCTCCATTTGTCATTGCCTGATATATGTATATATATATCCTCGCTGGACTTCCGCAGCACTGCGTTTGATTCACTTATCTTATGCTATGTTTTACATTATGTGCTGGCAGTGCATGTGTTCTCTGTAATATAATGGTGCAATAGTTTTTATGGATAATAGCAGGCCCAAGGACACAGCATTATATTCCAGAATAAACCGTGCAGCACAGGGTCCATTTTTTGTGAGGGTTGATTTTTGAGCTCAACAAAGATTTTGCAAAATGCAAATGAAACATGCTTAACAAGCAAGAAACCTAATTAGTAGCTTCTTACCAAGCAATCATGGCTAAGAGTTCAGTTAGTAAGCAAAGTGTTTTTATACCTGCAGTTGTAAGGAGTTTCTTCTTGGTGACTAAGGCCTAGCTTGGCAAGCATTGTGTATTGTCAGCTGCTTGTCCTGGTATTTGTCTGTAACGTGATTTGTGTATTGTGTTGTACTGTAGGTGACTCTAAAAGCATCTGCTGTGCTTTCTGATAATACACAATGCATTATGTCAATTAAAAAAAAACAAAAGTATGGCTCTCACTTTTTTTTCAGAATAACTGCATTGTAACACTGCCAACAACATTCACTTCCTGTTCTTTTTTCTAAACACCTTTGAATTCATTCTATGCCTCGTTTGTTTAAAGTTTTTTGGGGGGATTTTTTTTTTTTTTTTTTTTTTTTCTTTTTTTCTTTTTTGTTGGTTTGTTTATTGCTAAATAGTACAATATACAGTTAGGTAAACACACACACACACACAAATATCTCTAACACTAAGTTTTGATTAACATTTTGGAAAATAAAACAATTATTCTAATACATCGATTGAAAACATCACTTAGCGAATGACATCTAAACTATGCTATTTAGATACATTTTGTTCATCCTGGTACTGCATTGCAACTACAGCAAGTGGCTAAAGCCTCACCAGTCCTTTTACAAACTCATTGAGCAACAAAATACTAGTCACAGGTCTTCATATAAAGCTGCTTGTTATCTGCCACATTTTCATTCTTGCAAATGAATTACTGCATTACATCCGTTGCCATTAAAGATCATTACGCTTACGGTGTTACAATGGTAATGACAAACACTCTGACAACATAAACACTAGTTAAAATGTTAAAAATGTTAAATGATTATGCACAAGGTAAAGTAATACAAAAACACAACAAAAGGTTGACATGAACCAAGTAACTCAAAAAGACTGCAGTGACTCAGTGCAGTGTTTGTTTTCCATCACATGTTGCAGTCATAAAAACCAAGCTGTTTTTAAGCTCCAAAAATCTCAAGGATCTCACTGAAAGATGTACAGAATTTCAACATTTTGGGTCTTGTGTCTTGAGCTTATGATTTTGGGCTTTCTTTTAAATGACAGTTGTGTTTCACAGGGTCCATCTGGATTTCTACTGCATTCAACATGTGATCTTTGGGAAACTATAAATAGAATTACTCATCACACTCGACAGCCGAGACAAAGCTCTGGCTTTAGATGTTATTTAGATTTTTACATAAATTATTTACATATTGTTTAATGTTACAGAAAAACAAACATTTACGTGCAGTAAACCTGTCCTATACATGTTAAGCATACACATGTCATCGTAATTTAATGTAACAAAATGCAAAACAGCACATAGACTGGTTTTGTGACATATCCGTTACTTAAATGAGATAAGGTTACTGCGTACCATATGCCAAGTCACACTTTAATCTGCTTCTGGATCATCCTGGATGATCATTTGGATCATCCACCCATTTACAATTTCCTACTTACATTCGTTGGTACATTAAACATTTAGTAAAGGCAAATTTAAACTTAAATTGAATGAATTAAATTCAAAGAATAGGGAATGAAATGAATTTTTGCAAATAATTTCTGAAAACGAATTTAGCCAGGATTTGTACTCAATTAAAAAAAAAAAAAAAAAAAAAAAAAAAAACTACAAATAAAACATAAAATAGCAATACTAGCATAAATAATAGCAAATTACAATTTTTAGTTAAACCACTGTCTACAGTTCACACATAATGACCGCTGCTTTAATGTTGATTTTTTTTTGGAAACATTTCTAAATATATGTTGTATATTGAAATATTCAAGCTGAGTTATTTGTTATATATACAAAGAAATATGTATATAGAGATGCACACAATTACAACAAAATACTGCAAGCAAAAGAAAAAAAAAGTGATCAGATTTTATACAATTAAAGTATAGCCTATAGTCTCTAAAAATGTGTATTGTGGCTAAAAAAAAAAAAAAAAAAAAAATGTTTACCCTTACAATTTCTAAATACCCTGTCTAGACTTTGTTTAATCGTTAATTTGTCCATTAATTATCACCAGTTGACGGGTTCCAAATGTATTAGTACAGGGTCTTTGTGCTCAGTGTAAATCTAGTCACATGCTCATTGTAAAGCCCTTCCCCACCCACTCACACAACATGCACATTTCAAAAACCTCTCATGGATTATAAGGTTTTTAAAAAATTACTGTATTTAAAATAGTTCTGCATCTCTCACAATCTCTGAAAAAAGGAACAGACAAAGGTAACAAAATATTAAAATATCTTTCCATTAGTTGTCACATCACTGCTTGAGAATAAGCAGTCATATTGGGTAATAAAAAAAAAAGTTTAAAAAAGAAAAACAGTTTATATAATCAAATGCCTTTATAGCATTGAATTGTATTCACCCTCTTGATTGACAGTTGGCCATGAGTTCTTTCTTTTTTTTTTTTCTTTAGAAATCCCATCTATAAGCATTAGTTTCCCATCACAGGTTATTCTGCACAAACACACAAAACATGACACCCATTTTGACTCTAGGGCTAATGGGAAGACTTGAGTGAACACAAACTCAACAGCCACTGCTGCATCAAGAGAATGGATGACATGGACATTCAAACCACCACCTTCGTTGAGGTCTGTAGAAATCATGGTCCCTGCTTTGCTGATACATCAGCGGTTTCAGACAGGTACAGTGTGGTTTAATCAGACAATGGTCATTAAGTAGGAGCTTTATTAACATCTATAAAGTCAGGAGCACACCGATTAAAAATTTAAAAAGGTTAGCAGATACGCCCATGCTCCCATTCTGATCACAAAAAATATATATAGCGTGATCCACTGAATGACCATGACTGTTACAGCAACCCACACTGATGTTTTATGAAGATCCCCACTGTGCTTTGGAATATCTACATATCTACAGTATAAAGTGCAGCACATCAGAACAGCTAGATGAATGGTTGACCCAATCGGAGTTGGATGATTCTGACATGGCGTGAGATAAAACACAAATTCCATTGGATTTTACCTCTAAATACTGCATTAGATTTGTAGAAGAAATGTAATAGCTTAGTGCACCACAGGTGAAAATACCTGTGTGATTTATCCATTTCAGAAGCATCTGTGTATAGACACAGTCTACGTTTTTTTTTTTCTATGGAAAACGACAAAGGGAGAAGCAGAGTTGAAGCTCTGATAGTGCAAATCAGCAATTCAACTGATATCACCTGAATAAGGCTGTCAGTTAAGTTTCTTTAAACGTTCGAATAGCGACTTGGAATAAAAAAAGAAATGTATCTCCCTGGTGGTTTTCCCCTCAGTCACAAAACACAATACACAGCTGATTCTAGTACACATAAAGCCCTTCATAAACGTTACAAAGCAGTCAGGAAAATGAGAAACAAAAGATGCCATCGTGACATAACAACATGAACATCAGGAATAGGTACTGAGCAGCGTGGTAAAGGACAGTGCATTCGTATAACAAGGCTGGAACGCAGCCTTCTTACTTTAACCTCTCCTGTTCACTCTTTCCATGTGTCAAGCTGGCGGGGATCAGGTGGAAGGTAAAGGGAGTCTGGGGCGAACCCTTGTTCTACGCAAGATGACACTCTCCAGATCCAGTTTCACTTACTCAGAGACGAGCCCTGAAACTTAAACTGGCCCACAGTCACACAGGATAACAAGTGTCTGTGTATATATTTGCTTTCGTATGCCTTAGCACTTGAGGTATTACTGTAGTGCTGAGTCTGATAAACCAGAGCACGGGAAATACAGATATCCCGATCTGGGCCGGTCCAAAATAGTGTGTTGCTTCTAATTACGAACATTTGCCTCCCTTTTTTGTCACAAACACTCTTAAAAACGAAGGTTCCCAAAGAACCTTTCAGTGAACAGTTCTTAAAAGAACTGATTTTAAAAATTTAAAGAACCTTTTCTATATTTGAAAGGTTCCATGAATGTTCAAGGTTCTTCATGGAACCATCGAGGCCAATAAAGAACCTTTATTTTAAAGAGTGAATACAACGTTAGACAAAACGAATGTTTTCTCATTTTTAGAGCGGTAACATGATCTGGATCACATGTGCTCTCCTCGCCACCTATTCCTAGCATAGCCCCGGCTTCATCTCTCATCTCCCTCTGCAACCTGTCTTATTTTTCCATTCCAGAAAAAGCAAGTGAAAAGCCACTTCATAATTGAAAGAAATGGGTTTAAAGTTCACTCCTCGTGTGCCAGCGAAACAAGGGGCAACGTATCCTTTACATCTCTTCGCCATCAGGTGGTCACATGCCTCTAACCTTTTATAGTCTCGTGGCCCTGGCACTAGGACCTGTGTAAAATATAGAGTTACAACCTCCTGCACAATTCACAAATACTCAGAAAGGCAATTAGACATCCAAAGTGCTAATAGGTGGAGCTGAAGGATAGAAAGAATAAATAAAAGAGAAATAGTCTTAGATGATTACCGGATTATGTCACACAAAAGAACGTAACAGCTAAATATAAAGGCTAGTGTGGGAACCCTCAACCTCTAAGATAAACGGACATAATTATATAACACTTAAATCTAAATGCACTGCACTATGTACAACAAAAAACACATGGCATACACATTTTGGGTCTCTAATCCATCATGTCTCATTCTGACGAGTGCTTTAGAGAGGAAAAAAAGCTGATTTAAAATCATCACATACAGCTTTTTGGAGGCCAATAGATCGTTTTAAATTGATCGAATGTAATTATAATGGGAAACTGAGGCACTAATGTTTCTTGTGCTTCACGGCTATTTATTTTGAACTGATTTCCTCTGAAAGCATGTCGCAGACATGAAGGATTTTGAGATTTCAGCCATGAAAGAATTTTAAAACAAAGATTCCCTTTTCAGATCATCCCCCTTCCAAACATATAAATTTATATATATGTACACCTATACAAATGCAATTACAGTTAATAATCTGTAAAATGCCTTGACTTTCAGACTCAAAAAAAGACTGCCTGTTTGCCATTTATAAATACTGACCGCAATACAAGTCCCACATGCAGCTGTCCAAAGGAAGGAGGAGAGGAGGCCTCCTTTTCGTCAGTGGATGTTGAGAGTTCATACAAGGGCACTAAATAAGTCCACCGAATGAAGTCAAGCCAGACACATAATTAGTAAAAAGAATAAAGAAATTTAGCTTAGGTTTTAGTTTAGTGGATACAGATTTGGATTCAAATCTGTGTAGTGAGTGAACTCTGTGATGGCTAAACCTGTAAGTTATATTATATATTTTATATGTATATATTAAGATGTAAATCGTCTTTCATTCTGGCACAGTGCTTCAGGGAAAAAGCATGCTGCAATCTGGTTTTGGGGCGAAGGAACTAAAAATGGCTCTAAAGATGTGTAAAGGCTTTTTCTGATCTTCTTCATCCATCCTAGTAATATTTCACTTTACTTTCTTCACTTCAGGCCAGTAGAAGGAGATGATGTGTCCTGTAACTTCTGTGTTATAAAAATAAGCACTGGTGATTTCATCTATTCTTTTCTGTCTTTAAACTTCAAAAAATCAGTTCAAAAATTTCAAAAACTCCTCATAGAGATGAGCAGTCGTCACTTGTTTTGCTCAGGTTTCCAATTGTCCCGATTTGTTTTTCTTGATTCCATGGGTAAATCACATTGAGTCAGCCGAAGATTTTCAGAGATGATCATTATTAGTATTGTTTTTAATTGGAGCACTGAATTTGGAGGAATTTCTTCGGAATCATAACCATACGATGTAACAAAATCACTACATAATGATGTCTCAGTTGAATTATAACTAAACATTATAACCAAACATTTATTTTTATATATATGTATATACCGTATTTATCCCTAACTGTATTCCTGTCTTTTGTAATGTGATACTGTCGATTTCTAATTATTTACAAAATAAAATATGAATCAAAGAAAAAACAATTGTACATGTCTGTTTCATTATTAGTTATTAATCATACCTAACTGAAAGTACGTCTAGCATTATTCCAGTGTATTATTGAAATTGCACTTCTACAGTTAAGTACAAATACTGATAGAACATCATTTTAGCAAACAGGTTCAAGTACTTAAAGCGAAAACTTGACTGTAATCTAAATGTATAAGCAAGTTCTTAGTCGGATATTTATAATTTGATACCGAGTTTAAAGCACTGCAAAGTACCTTTAGAGGAAGTATTAATAATTTGGAAATCAGATTTTCTCTGTGTGGAAATGTTAGTATTTTCAAGTTAATTAAAACGGACTTTATTTCGATCTCCATATGGGCAGCCTGTTTTAAAGTCCCAGAAATGCTGTTTTTTTTTATTTTTCCTCTAAATTCTCTAGCAGCTACAGTGCCATGTTCTGAAAAAGCAACAGACGCTAAAGTGAGATCCCATTTTTTTTTACATGTCATAAAGTGCCCTAAAGATTGTGCAGTTATCTTTTCAACTCAGCATAAGTAAATATGCTTTCACTGTCAGTGATGCCGACTGAAATGAAAGGGCCTGGAACAATTTGGGTCCCTATTTTACATCATCTCAAACTCCTCCCTTCTTTTCCAGTCCCTGTCCTGTCAGCGCCACTGTTTACAGTACTGCATATGGAAATAAATTAAGTAACCTAAACAAGCATCTACTACATTTATTCTAGTTTGTTCTCTTACATGCATTTTAATTAATTAATTGTCGTTAAAATAAATTAAATCCTATGCGAGCGTTTTTGTTAAGCAGAATAGAACTGAAGTTTTTTTCGTCCCTTTCAACTAGATATATTAGGTGTTTTCTTTTAGGTGCCATATTTGAAGAAGTTGTTTATGTAGGTTTGGTGTCTAATTTTTAAGGGAAGGTGTTTCTGAGGCTCCTCGACTAAGCGACATCGGACTCCACGACGCACTGCTCTGTGTACTCCTTCACCAGCTCCACTTTCAGGGTCTCCCTAAAGAAATCAGCCATAGGTTTCCACAGCGCAGGCTCCAGGAACACCTGACACATGACGTAACCCTTCAGAGCGCCAGTGTGGCACCTCAGGTGGCACAGCAGCTGTTGTATGGCCAGCGTCAGGTCTTTACCAAACATGTCGATGTTGAGGTAGTACCAGTCATCGCCGATTGGCACACGGAATGGGAAGGTGCACAGGCTGGCCATGGTTGGGCGGCTGGCATCGTCAACCATCCAATCAATGTCCTTCTTCAGCAGGATGGCCATGTTGCTAGGCAGAGGCTTGAAGGGCTGCCAATCTTGAACGATGGTGGCATTAGGAAGGACACCCTGCATCAAAACATCGCTTAGGAAGAGCTGATGCACCTCTGCTGGCTCCAAACGAATGGGGATGTTTGTGGTGGACAGACCCTCCCCAGCTACAGTGATATTAGACCCGAGATCAGCAAGGCGTAATTTTAGGTCTTCAGCACGGAAGCGCACCAGGAGGATTCCCTTCACATTTGAATTAGGTGACAGAATGAAGACAATGTGGCTTTAGCTGTTTTTATTCAAGATCTGAACTAAATGTTAATGTTTTATTCTTAAATGGTTCTTACCTGTTTGGTGATGAGCCGGTACTTCTGGAAATCTTTTGGCCCCAGCTGGTCATCTCTTGTTAGTCTGCTGACTTTAATGTCAGGGTACTTGGACTTAACCAGTTGAGAGCAAAAGCGAAGAAGTACTCCTGCCACACCTTTCCCCCTCTCCTGTGGGGCAACACGAAGCCCTTCCACCAGCATGGTCTCACCATCATCAATAACACACACTGACTCCAGTGCAATCTGAAAAATGTAGTTGCACAAAAAGAGGAAAGAGAGAGATTTATGGTGTTCTTTTGTAATTGCTGTCTGTTTCATTTTAGGCTGCACAAATAATCAAAATAAAACTGAAATAGTGATATGGCTTAGTGCATTCATCACATCACAAAGCTGTGGTTTAATTTACAAAAAAAAAAAAAAAACAGTCTTATGCTCTGCATGTTTCAGAGTGAAGCACGAAATTGTGTTTTTTACATCTATGCATGATTTTCAGCGTCTCAGAGCGGGTTCATAATACAGGACATCAGCCGGATCGGACATCAACCTGTTGTTAACTAAACACAGTCTTTCAGCAGTTTTCTGCCAAAATAAAAGCACAATCGTGTGCATGATTTACTAATTCATTCCCTCATTTTAAGTAAATCATGCACATGAAATAACCATTTGTTACTTCTTGTCCGCATTCTCATAAACCAATGTAGATTCATCTCACTTAGAATGATTCCATGCCATGCTGCAAGGCTTTTGAGAATGTGCGTGTAAGTCATTTCCAACTCCAGATAAAACTCAAATGTCTCTCTCTGAAACATAACATAACAGCAGCAACAGGTTTATAAGAATGTGGACAGGAAGAAGAATGAATTATTATTTTGTGCGCACTATTTGCGAGGGGATGAATTGGAAAATCGCACGCACAATTTATCCCCTGGATGTCAGGTGGGGGGCTCTGTAGTTGTGAATATAAATAAATAAATAAATATAAAGATTCCTCTTTATTTTACTGAAGAAATACAGTAGTAAAACAGTAATAGATTCGTTTTTATTTATATATAAATTATTATAAACAAAACTATTTGATCTATTTATAACATTTTTATAACACTTTCGAAAAAATTATTATTATTATTACTTTAAAGGAGTAGTTCACTTCCAGAACAAAAATTTACTGATAATGTAGTCACGCCCTTGTATTCCAAGATGTTCATATCCTTCTTTCTTCAGTCATAAAGAAACTATGTTTTTTGAGGAAAACATTTCAGGATATTTCTCCATATAGTAAACTTCTTTGGTGCCCACAAATTTTAACTTCGAAAATGCAGTTTAAATGCAGCTTTAAAGGGCTCTTAATGATCCCAGCCAAGGGTCTTATCTAGCAAAACAATGTGCCATTTTCTAAAAGAAAATGGTAAAACATTGCTGTTTTACCTTTTTTTGTAAAGGCCGTTTGACCTTGTTTGCATGTTCGCTTTGTAAACACTGTTTCGGTATTTCTGCAGTGATGTAGGATGATTTTGAAGTTGGAGGAAAAAATGAGATGGGAGTTTTTTGACATACCCTAACTGTATTGACCTGGATTACACAGAGTATCCCTGCGCATGGCAGCATTTGTGGACGAGCATTTGAGGTTAAAAAGTATATAAATTATAATTTTTTTTTTTAGAAAATTATCATTTCGCTAAATAAGACCCTTCTTCCTCAGCTGGGATCATTTAGAGCCTGTTAAAGCTGCATTTAAACTTCATTTTGGAAGTTCAAACTCGCAGGCCACTATATGGAGAACATTTCTGAAATGTTTTCCTCAAGAAACATCATTTCTTTACGACTGAAGAAAGAAAATTTTTGTTCTGGAAGTGAACTACTCCTTTAAAGTCCAAATGCAACTTTAATGCAAAACCATTTTTTACTCTGTTCAGTCTGGTCATTGAAAGAGGTGTGAGTTGGTTTATGTAAAGAGTGTTCCTAAGACAGTGTAGTATTTTTGCTCTTTTGCATGTTTTAGCTGTAGGTATAATGAGATGTTTTCAATTATGGTGAAATGTTTATCATCTAATTATTCAAAATGCAATAAAAACATGACAAAAAAATGCAATAGAATTTTTGGGCCCTAGTTACTTTATACAAAACAGAATGTGGCCAGGATATTTGTTCCCATTTATTTGTAAATTTATTTATTTTTGCCCAAAATAAAGACACGTGGACTTGTATGACATGGGGATGAGTAAATGATTTAAATTTTTGTTGAACTATTTCTTTAATCCACTAAGGATTCATGTCCGCTTTCTTACCACTTTGCCTTGCTTGCGAGCCAAAATGACAGTGCGGTTGCTCTCTTGCAGCCAGGCTTGATAGCGGGAGGGCAGATAGTCCAGGCCGCCATAGATATCCTTGCTCATGGCCATGATGTCATCAAAGTCCTCCTCTGTCGCCACCGTAAAATTCAGCCCGGTCTGAGGAGGGGCCTCAGGGAGCTGAGAGCAAGGCAGGCTGTTTTCAATCTTCATCCTTAGAGCTGCAGACACAGTCAATGATGGAAAGAGATTTACAATGAGATTTCAACTTCAGTGATCTGTGACCCAGAAAGAGCTTCCATGTGACATTTTACCTTCAACTCGTTCTTTGTAAATGTTATTTCCTGCTTTCTTACATTTCAAGGATGTCAAGATAGAACTGTACAAAACAAATCGTGTGAGGGCCCTTATCAGTTCAGTACAGTGCAAGGTTTGTGCCTATGTCGCAGTGTTGATCCTCCCGTGCCAACACGCCAGCAGGTTGGCATCAATAGCGGCAACTTGTAACCGTGCCCAAACGCGAAACAGCCGACGCACATACACAGACATGTCCACCTCCTATTGCCAGAACCCTTAATCCTTTTTTTAATTCTCACTGAGCAGCATTGCCCGGTTCCCAGTGGAAAATAAACACTTTTTTTTTTAAAGGACTTGGGAAATAATGGTGCGAGACGTCCAGGG